>NC_091332.1:11830793-11853006 GCF_038502225.1 Cherax quadricarinatus | reverse complement strand
CTGCCAATATCATGAGTGGCCTTTCCTGAGGAACCAGTGTTTGGGAGTCAGGAAGTGTAGCTAGTGCTTGTATGCAGACATACTTTCACTAGATTATATTCCCATAGCACCTGAGATACCTTTGCAATCAAACTTTGGGTGGTCTTCCATGTTATTTCATTATTTTCTTTGCTAGAGTGGTTTATGTGGATTATGGCAATTTTCATTAACTGAACCTATAAGAGCCAAATCTGATTAAGATCCATTCATCAGAAAATTAGTCTTGTGACTCTTTTAACCCTTTCGGGGGTTCTTCCTGTTTTACTACAGCTTTGAAGCCCAGGGCAGTGCCGTTGTTCTAAGTGTTAAGCTCAGCCCTCTCAGATAAGCTGTGAGTGGTAAATTTGAACCTTGAGATGAGAGAATGGGTCTATGGGGTAAGTGTGCACCACAAAAAAATCCTTCAGCAGGCAGTGCATAACAAGAACGAACTGACTGTTTTTGGTTTAAAACGGTGAATTTGTGGTGTACAGTGGACCCCCGCATAACGATGGCATCACATAGCGATTTTTCCGCATAACGATTACTTTTATCGCAAAATTTTTGCCGCGCATACCGATTAAAAACCCGCTTACCGATTTTCGTCCGAGACGCGTCCAATGTGCCCTCACATGTGCCGGCCGTCCCATTGTTTACCAGCCAGCCTCCGCGGTAACATCCAAGCATACACTCGGAATATTTCGTATTATTACAGTGTTTTTGGTGCTGTTTCTGGAAAATAAGTGACCATGGGCCCCAAGAAAGCTTCTAGTGCCAACCCTGTGGTAAAAAGGGTGAGAATTAGTATGGAAATTAAGAAAGATTTTGAAGGGTTTGGGGCTAACCCTGAGAAGCCTATGCCAGTTGTGGAATCCATTGTGCCTACTTCAAAGATTAAGGAAATGTGTGCACAGTGGGTTGAACTGCAAACCTTTATAGATGAAAATCACCCTGACACAGCTGTTGCAAGCCGTGCTGGTGACTATTTCAATGACAATGTTGTGGCCCATTTTAGACAAATCGTAAAGGAACGGGAGGTACAGAGCTCTATGGACAGATTTGTTGTGCGACAGAGGTCCAGTGACTCTCAAGCTGGTCCTAGTGGCATTAAAAGAAGAAGGGAAGTAACCCCGGAAAAGGACTTGCTACCTCAAGTCGTAATGGAAGGGGATTCCCCTTCTAAACAGTAAGAAGATAATGCTCTCCCCTCCTCCCATCCCATCAATCATCACCAGATCTTCAATAAAAGTAAGTGTCATTTAATTGTGCATGCCTTTTTCAGTTTGTGTGTATTAAAATTAACATTTCATGTGGTAAAAAAAAATTTTTTTCATACTTTTGGGCGTCTTGCACGGATTAATTTTATTTCCATTATTTCTTATGGGGAAAATTCATTCGCATAACGATTATTTCGCATAACGATGAGCCCTCTTGCACGGATTAAAATCGTTAACCGGGGGTCCACTGTATTTTCATACAGCTTTTATGGTTGTACTCTCGGTTTCTTGGTCTCGTTTGATAGAATGGAAGATATATTACAGAAATAGAGATGATTTTGATTGGTTTCACGATGGAAAGCAGCTTGAAATTGACCTCATAGTAGAAATGTTCGATTTTTGCCAATATTCTAGAGTGTACAAATTATGTCACTCGCCCAATATGCGTCCAACTGGTTGGTCGAATGTGTTGTTAAAGGCACCGTCATTATTTATACAATTATTACAATAATGCAGTAGTCTGCATAACAGTAAATCTTATATTTTTTTTTTGTCTGAATAAAAATTCAAAATGGAATGTAAGTGTAATATAAGAGAGGCCTGGTGATGTAACTAATGAACAGAGAATGCTTTCTTAGTGCCAGGAATGTCTACATTGTTTACTCTAGACCCTATTTTTAAACTGGCAATTTTTTAATATTATGTGAAATTGGCCAAATTACTGATTTCTGATCTCTTTATTAGGTAGTTGAAATAGGTAAATGGGCAGTTTCTTGCACTTATTCATTAAAATAGAAGGAATACTATCAAAATAACATGGTTTGGTCGATTTGAATGGAATTGGCCAAAAACAGGGCTAAAATTGGACAAAATCCTTGATGTGTAAATATCGCTGAGATTGTTTTGTGATAGCATAACTTCAAAAGTCTTCTATCAAATTTTGTACTTTTGGTTTTATTACCTTCAGAAAAAGATTCTATCATTTCACAAGAAAAAAATAGCTTTTTTTTTCTTTTTTGTTGAAAATTCTCTGACCCTGAGAGTAAGTTTCAGATCATGGGTTCTGACCCTGAAAGGATAAGTACCATATTTTTTCTAGTCATTCAATAGTTTATGGTCTTTTATATTGATAAAATCTTTTAACCAATTTCAATATTTGTTACCTGAGCGGTAGGTCCTGGGTGACCCTTGGGTCAAGCAAAAGGTAGTTGAAGCAGGTTTTATTAGTGCCATCTCTCCAGTGTCGTGTGGGGTCAGGTTGGCAGAATGGAGCACTCATAACCTTCTCCAGTGATGAACAAGATTCCCAGTCTATTGAGAGAGGATCTTCCAGTGCTGCTTGTAGTTGACGAGGATACTTTGGAATGGCTAGATGCAGAAAAAGGTTATGTATAATTAGATGATCAGGTATACAGTGTACACAAAAAGATTCTAACTGCAAACGACCATTAGTCCTCTTATAGTATACAGTAAACTCCTTCCTGGAAATCAGCACCTTATGAGAAATATTCTTATGTGAAGTGAGATATATATTAAAGGAAAAAATGTCATTACATTGTCGAGATCTTCAAATTTGCCAAACTTTTGTAAATATTCTACAAGGTAGTCTGTCTTGCTTTACATATGAATTGTCATTGCTTGTTGCCATGGAAGTGTGGGGAGAGTTGATGTGGCTCTACTGGGTAGAGGTGGATGACTGTTTCTTGTAGTGATGTGAAGTATAATTGTCAGTAGTTGATGACAGTACAGGAGTGCTTAAATATTCTCCAATGCAACTGTTTTACCCTGCAGCTTCATACAGCTTGCTCCAAAAACCCTATGTAGACCAATGCTTCAAGACTTGTCAGGTTTCTTCTTTCTTTAAAAATTCGGTAACTTTACTAATAACACTGAATTGCTCACATAATGTATCCTCTTCTTTGATCTTCATCCATTAACTGGGAACCGAGATCCTCCATTTCTTATGCAATTGGCTCTATGCCATCCACTTCTAACAGTTTCTTTACATCTTATTCATACATATCTTCAAAAACATCACATCTCACAGTCCATGCCAGTCACAATTTTCTGGACCTGACTCTTAAGAAGAAAAAGCCAGAAAAATTATTCACCACAGAATACCATAATTATGCCAAGACACTTTTATATGTAAAAGTGCATCTGCAATGTTAAATTTCCACTTTCTTTAATACTACAATCAGAGCTTCCTGCTAATTCATTACTGTGGCACTTCCAGCATCACTAGTATTCATCTAGAGCACCATAGTTAATACAGTGGACCCTCAGTTATCGGCCATAATCCATTCCAGAGGGTTGGCCTAAAACCAAAATGGCCTAAAACCGAAATAATATTTCCCATAAGAATTAATGTAAATACAATTAATCCATGGAGGCAAAGAAGGAAATGTATGAAAGTATAGTGGTACCAGCACTCTTATATGGGTGTGAAGCTTGGGTTGCAGATGCTGCAGCGAAGAGGTGACTGGAGGCAGTGGAGATGTCCTGTCTAAGGGCAATGTGTGGTGTAAATATTATGCACAGAATTCGGACTGTGAAAATTAGGAAGAGGTGTGGAGTTACTAAAAGTATTAGTCAGAGGGCTAAAGAGGGGTTGTTGAGGTGGTTTGGTCATTTAGAGAGAATGGATCAAAGTAGAATGACTTGGAGAGCATATAAATCTGTAGAGGAAGGAAGGAGGGTTAGGGGTTGTCCTCGAAAAGGTTGGAGGGAGGGGGTAAAGGAGGTTTTGTGGGTGAAGGGCTTGGACTTCCAACAAGTGTGTGAGAGCATGTTAGATAGGAGTGAATGGAGACAAATGGTTTTTGGGACCTGACGAGCTGTTGGACTATGAGCAAGGTAATATTTAGTGAAGGGATTTAGGGAAACGGTTAGCCAGATTTGAGTCCTGGAAGTGGGAAGTACAATGCCTGCGCTTTAAAAATGGGGTTTGGGATATTGACAGTTTGGAGGGACTTCTAAACTGTCGTATCTGAGTGCCTCTGCAAAGACAGTGATTGTGTATGAGTGAAGTGAAAGTCTTGAATGATGAAAGTATTTTCTTTTTGGGGATTTTCTTTCTTTTTGAGTCACCCTGCCTCAGTGGGAGATGGCTGACTTGTTAAAAAAAAAAAAAAAAAAAAAAAAAAAAAAAAAAAAAAAAATAAAGAAGGGGTTACCAACCCCTTGCTCCCGGCATTTTAGTTGCCACTTACGGCACGCATGGCTCATAGAGAAAGAATCCTGTTGCACTTTCCCATGGAGATAAGAGGAAATAGACAAGAACTAGTAAGGAAACAGAAGAAAACCCAGAAGGGCATTTGTATATAAACGCTTGTCTATGCATGTGCAATGTGACCTAAGTGTAAGTAGCAGCAGCAAGACGCACCTGAAATCTTCCAAGCTTTTGTGACAGAAAAAAAGACACCAGCAAACCTATCATGTAAAACATTACAGGCTTCCATTTCACACTCACCTGGCAGGATTGTAGTACTTCCCTGGACAACTGCTGTCTACCAACCTATTATGTACCAACTAATTTAAAGTGGAATATTTGTTCTATTGAAAGGGGCATGAAGTAACATACAATACAATATTCACATCTGTCTAAGGATGAATATAATTACTGATTTACCACTGGCAATGGCACCTAGTATTCCAGAACATACATTATACTTAACAAGACTTACTACATACTACAGTAGTTGAAAATAAATCAGCTAACCAGATATACAGTGAACCCTCAGCTAACGATATTAATCCATTCCTCAGAGCTCATCGTTAGACGAAATTATCATTAGCCGAATTAATTTTCCCCATAAGAAATAATGAAAATCCAATTAATCCATTCCAGACAGCCAAAAGTATTAACAATTTTTTTTTTTTCATTTCCCTACAAAGAAAACAATGAGACATGCACAATAACTATATAAATAAATGTTAAAATGACACTTACCTTTATTGAAGACTATTGACGAGTGATACATGAGTAAAGGCTACACTTTGCAATCCCCACTAGCATTACAACAAAACAAGAAAGTTAGCCTGTCTTTCATAGGCTTGTGTCCTGGGAGTGCCTTTTCCTCCTGAGTAATGTAGGCCCTGTTTGGCATTTTCTTCCAGAACAGGCCTGTTTCGTCACAACTGAACACTTGTTGGTGTTGGAATTTTTCAGCTTCGCCATGCCTTATCACACTGTATGCCACTACGATCCTTAAATCTCTCAAACCAACCTTTGCTGGCCTTAAATTCACCAATATGAGCACTAGTTCCAGGCATTTTTTCCTGTTCATCTGGGTGTTAGTCGACTGGTGTGGGTCGCATCCCGGAGGACAAGATTAAGGACCCCAATGGAAATAAGTTAGACAGTCCTCGATGACTCACTGACTTTCTTGGGTTATCCTGGGTGGCTAACCCTCTGGGGTTAACTGTTTCTCAGCAATTGTTTCTCGTTAAGCCACACCAACAACAGCCTCTCCACATCTTCAAGTAGTACAGCTGACGGTGGTGCAGCAACAGCCGACGGTGGTGCAGCAGCAGCTGACTGTGATACGATAGTATTTTGATAGTATTTCTCACCCTTTTTACCACAGGGTTGGCACTAGAAGCTTTCTTTGGGCCCATGGTGGCTTATTTAGCAGTTACAAGCACTATAAACAATGGAATAATACAAAATGTATTGAATGTATGCAAGAAACTGGCCACCCTGGCTTGTAAACAATGATGGCAGGGTAGCTGAGGCGCTCAGGCTGGAAGGACAGGTTCAGGACGAATCACGTTAGGCCAGTTTTTTATCGTAAGGCGGGCCAAAATTTTTACACTCGAACGCTTCGTTAGGTGGATTTAACGTTATGCAATGCGTTCGTTAGCCGAGGGTCCACTGTATAGTACCTTGGAATAAATAACACTCAAATAAGAGAAACAAGGCAAATGATATAACTAATAGTTAAAGATTTAGGACTAAGATATTATTTGTCTTATTTTTTAGGGTATGTTTAATGACAGGGATAGGTAGTAGGTTGGTAGACAGCAACCACCCAGGGAAGTACTACCGTCCTGCCAGATGACTGTGAAACAAAAACCTGTAACTGTTTTGCATGATGGTAGGATTGCTGGTTTCTTTTTCTGTCTCATAAACACGCTAGATAGCAGGGATATCTTGCTACTCCTGCTTACACTTTGGTCACGCTTCACAGGCACGCACATGCATATATATATACATACATCTGGGTTTTTCTCCTTTTTCTAAATAGCTCTTGTTCTTCTTTATTTCTTCTATTGTCCATGGGGAAGTGGAAAAGAATCTTTCCTCCGTAAGCCATGCGTGTCGTATGAGGCGACTAAAATGCCGGGAGCAATGGGCTAGTAACCCCTTCTCCTGTAGACATTTACTAAAAAAAGAGAAGAAGAAAAACTTTATAAAACTGGGATGCTTAAATGTGCGTGGATGTAATGCGGATGACAAGAAACAGATGATTGCTGATGTTATGAATGAAAAGAAGCTGGATGGCCTGGCCCTAAGCAAAACAAAGCTGAAGGGAGTAGGAGAGTTTCAGTGGGGGGAAATAAATGGGATTAAATCTGGAGTATCTGAGAGAGTTAGAGCAAAGGAAGGGGTAGCAGTAATGTTAAATGATCAGTTATGGAAGGAGAAAAGAGAATATGAATGTGTAAATTCAAGAATTATGTGGATTAAAGTAAAGGTTGGATGCGAGAAGTGGGTCATAATAAGCGTGTATGCACCTGGAGAAGAGAGGAATGCAGAGGAGAGAGAGAGATTTTGGGAGATGTTAAGTGAATGTATAGGAGCCTTTGAACCAAGTGAGAGAGTAATTGTGGTAGGGGACCTGAATGCTAAAGTAGGAGAAACTTTTAGAGAGGGTGTGGTAGGTAAGTTTGGGGTGCCAGGTGTAAATGATAATGGGAGCCCTTTGATTGAACTTTGTATAGAAAGGGGTTTAGTTATAGGTAATACATATTTTAAGAAAAAGAGGATAAATAAGTATACAAGATATGATGTAGGGCGAAATGACAGTAGTTTGTTGGATTATGTATTGGTAGATAAAAGACTGTTGAGTAGACTTCAGGATGTACATGTTTATAGAGGGGCCACAGATATATCAGATCACTTTCTAGTTGTAGCTACACTGAGAGTAAAAGGTAGATGGGATACAAGGAGAATAGAAGCATCAGGGAAGAGAGAGGTGAAGGTTTATAAACTAAAAGAGGAGGCAGTTAGGGTAAGATATAAACAGCTATTGGAGGATAGATGGGCTAATGAGAGCATAGGCAATGGGGTCGAAGAGGTATGGGGTAGGTTTAAAAATGTAGTGTTAGAGTGTTCAGCAGAAGTTTGTGGTTACAGGAAAGTGGGTGCAGGAGGGAAGAGGAGTGATTGGTGGAATGATGATGTAAAGAGAGTAGTAAGGGAGAAAAAGTTAGCATATGAGAAGTTTTTACAAAGTAGAAGTGATGCAAGGAGGGAAGAGTATATGGAGAAAAAGAGAGGTTAAGAGAGTGGTGAAGCAATGTAAAAAGAGAGCAAATGAGAGAGTGGGTGAGATGTTATCAACAAATTTTGTTGAAAATAAGAAAAAGTTTTGGAGTGAGATTAACAAGTTAAGAAAGCCTAGAGTACAAATGGATTTGTCAGTTAAAAATAGGAGAGGAGAGTTATTAAATGGAGAGTTAGAGGTATTGGGAAGATGGAGGGAATATTTTGAGGAATTGTTAAATGTTGATGAAGATAGGGAAGCTGTGATTTCGTGTATAGGGCAAGGAGGAATAACATCTTGTAGGAGTGAGGAAGAGCCAGTTGTGAGTGTGGGGGAAGTTCATGAGGCAGTAGGTAAAATGAAAGGGGGTAAGGCAGCCGGGATTGATGGGATAAAGATAGAAATGTTAAAAGCAGGTGGGGATATAGTTTTGGAGTGGTTGGTGCAATTATTTAATAAATGTATGGAAGAGGGTAAGGTACCTAGGGATTGGCAGAGAGCATGCATAGTTCCTTTGTATAAAGGCAAAGGGGATAAAAGAGTGCAAAAATTATAGGGGGATAAGTCTGTTGAGTATACCTGGTAAAGTGTATGGTAGAGTTATAATTGAAAGAATTAAGAGTAAGACGGAGAATAGGATAGCAGATGAACAGGGAGGCTTTAGGAAAGGTAGGGGGTGTGTGGACCAGGTGTTTACAGTGAAACATATAAGTGAACAGTATTTAGATAAGGCTAAAGAGGTCTTTGTGGCATTTATGGATTTGGAAAAGGCATATGACAGGGTGGATAGGGGGGCAATGTGGCAGATGTTGTAAGTGTATGGTGTAGGAGGTAGGTTACTGAAAGCAGTGAAGAGTTTTTACGAGGATAGTGAGGCTCAAGTTAGAGTATGTAGGAAAGAGGGAAATTTTTTCCCAGTAAAAGTAGGCCTTAGACAAGGATGTGTGATGTCACCGTGGTTGTTTAATATATTTATAGATGGGGTTGTAAGAGAAGTAAATGCGAGGGTCTTGGCAAGAGGCGTGGAGTTAAAAGATAAAGAATCACACACAAAGTGGGAGTTGTCACAGCTGCTCTTTGCTGATGACACTGTGCTCTTGGGAGATTCTGAAGAGAAGTTGCGGAGATTGGTGGATGAATTTGGTAGGGTGTGCAAAAGAAAATTAAAGGTGAATACAGGAAAGAGTAAGGTTATGAGGATAACAAAAAGATTAGGTGATGAAAGATTGGATATCAGATTGGAGGGAGAGAGTATGGAGGAGGTGAACATATTCAGATATTTGGGAGTGGACGTGTCAGCGGATGGGTCTATGAAAGATGAGGTGAATCATAGAATTGATGAGGGAAAAAGAGTGAGTGGTGCACTTAGGAGTCTGTGGAGACAAAGAACTTTGTCCTTGGAGGCAAAGAGGGGAATGTATGAGAGTATAGTTTTACCAACGCTCTTATATGGGTGTGAAGTGTGGGTGATGAATGTTGCAGCGAGGAGAAGGCTCGAGGCAGTGGAGATGTCATGTCTGAGGGCAATGTGTGGTGTGAATATAATGCAGAGAATTCGTAGTTTGGAAGTTAGGAGGAGGTGCGGGATTACCAAAACTGTTGTCCAGAGGGCTGAGGAAGGGTTGTTGAGGTGGTTCGGACATGTAGAGAGAATGGAGCGAAACAGAATGACTTCAAGAGTGTATCAGTCTGTAGTGGAAGGAAGGTGGGGTAGGGGTCGGCCTAGGAAAGGTTGGAGGGAGGGGGTAAAGGAGGTTTTGTGTGCGAGGGGCTTGGACTTCCAGCAGGCATGCATGAGCGTGTTTGATAGGAGTGAATGGAGACAAATGGTTTTTAATACTTGACGTGCTGTTGGAGTATGAGCAAAGTAACATTTATGAAGGGATTCAGGGAAACCGGCAGGCCGGACTTGAGTCCTGGAGATGGGAAGTAAAGTGCCTGCACTCTGGAGGAGGGGTGTTAATGTTGCAGTTTAAAAACTGTAGTGTAAAGCACCCTTCTGGCAAGACAGTGATGGAGTGAATGATGGTGAAAGTTTTTCTTTTTCGGGCCACCCTGCCTTGGTGGGAATCGGCCAGTGTGATAATAAAATAATAAAATAAATAATTAATGACAGGGAATGAAAACCTTAACCTATGCTTCTACTACATGTACATACATAGAAAACTAAACTCAGATATAAACCCTTCCCTCATACTTCTCCTTACCAACCTCAACAGAACATACGACCATAACACAAGACACAGATCACTATTTGATGTTTCCTGTGTCCATCTCACACTATGTAAAAACTCAATGCACATAAAAGGCCCAAAAATTTGGAATTCATTACCTGTGAATACCAAAGAAACACTGTCTGTTTGCCAATTTAAGGCAACTTAAAAACCACCTACTCACCCAAAACTAAACACGCAGTATTTAACCTTACCTACAAAGTTAACAAATCACTTTCTACTGCCTCAAAATATCATTGCACACCATTATTTCCCTAGCCTCAGAACTCCATAATTATATGCTCAAAGATCAATAAATATTGAATAACTTATATTTCATAAATGTATAACCCGTGACTCTATGAAAATATGTTTGTAATTGCATTACCTAATAGAATAATCCATTCTCTTGAATGAACAGTAACTCATCTAATGACCATATGAACTGTTTCTGCACTACAAATCATTGATTTTATTCAATTTGACCTGATTAATAAATTGTACGACTACATATAGTAAAGTGATCATTTTGTTATATTATACACTGTACTGCTACAAATTTGTGCAACTATAATGCTTCAAAATTGAAATGTTCAAATTTCATTGTATAAAATATTCAACTGTACTTCATACTGTAAATTGTTTACTGTAAATTTTACCACTGAATCTATTATAGCTTAGTTAATCTTAAGTTAATTTTAAGCGTGCCCATAATGCTCTACATATAAGGGGCTTTTGGCATGTACATCCAACTACTATAATTCCTTGTACAACTATGTAGTATCATGTCTTAATAAACTATTATTATTATTATTCATCCATAGACAAACAAGGAAACAGAGGAACTTCAGTTACAGTATGACAGTCTTAAAAGCCACTTACAGTGGAGGTTACACTGCTTCAGAAGTTGTGGTTTATTTCTAAGTCTGAGTAGATGCCTTTGGTAGATCCTATGGGTGGTAGCAACAATGGGGCCCGGCACATACCCCAATTTTATGAGGCATGTACGTAATTCTTCTGCATTCATGGCTTTCACACTCTCAGTAAATGAGCCAACAGAGTCTTGGCTCCGATCTAAAAACAAGCACATCAGTTTATAGTACAATTATGAAAGTGTTTTTTTACCTTTGTCTTTATGAAACAATTTCTGTACTGTCTAGTATAATCATGTTCCTAAGAAAGTGTGAAAGAAATCCATTATATTTTATAAGCTGTTGCCAATTTCTCTCTCTCACACACACACACAAAGCCATGGAGGAGATTATCAGGAGGAGAGTGGTGGAACACCTAGAACGGAACAAGATTATAAATGAAAACCAGCATGGGTTCATGGAAGGCAAATCCTGTGTCACAAACCTTCTTGAGTTTTACGACAAGGTAACAGAAGTAAGACACGAGAGAGAGGGGTGGGTTGATTGTGTTTTCCTAGACTGCAGGAAGGCCTTTGACACAGTTCCCCACAAGAGATTAGTGCAGAAGCTGGAGGATCAGGTGTATATAACAGGGAGGGGACTGCAATGGATCAGGGAATACCTGACAGGGAGGCAACAACGAGTCATGGTACATGAAGAGGTACCACAGTGGGTGCCTGTGACGAGCGGGGTCCCACAGGGGTCAGTTCTAGGACCAGTGCTATTTTTGATATATGCGAACGACATGATGGAAGGAATAGACTCTGAAGTGTCCCTATTCGCAGATGATGTGAAGTTGATGAGAAGAATTAAATCGGATGAGGATGAGACAGGACTGCAAAGAGACCTGGACAGGCTGGACATGTGGTCCAGAAACTGGCTTCTCAAATTCAACCCTGCCAAATGCAAAGTCATGAAGATTGGGGAGGGGCAAAGAAGACCGCAGACAAAGTATAGGCTAGGTGGACAAAGACTACAGACCTCACTCAGGGAGAAAGACCTTGGGGTGACCATAACACAGAGCACTTCACCGGAGGCACACA
Organism: Cherax quadricarinatus; assembly: GCF_038502225.1. NCBI lineage: Eukaryota > Metazoa > Arthropoda > Malacostraca > Decapoda > Parastacidae > Cherax > Cherax quadricarinatus. The sequence goes on along the minus strand of NC_091332.1, from coordinate 11,841,113 downwards.
TCAACTAAATAACTTCTGCAGCATACGGGCGCCTGGCAAACCTGAGAACAGCGTTCCGATACCTTAATAAGGAATCGTTCAAGACACTGTACACCGTGTATGTTAGGCCCATACTGGAGTATGCAGCACCAGTCTGGAACCCACACCTGGTCTAGCACGTCAAGAAGTTAGAGAAAGTACAAAGGTTTGCAACAAGGCTAGTCCCAGAGCTCAGGGGAATGTCGTACGAGGAAAGGTTGAGGGAAATCGGACTGACAACACTGGAGGACAGAAGGGTCAGGGGAGACATGATAACGACATACAAGATACTGCAGGGAATAGACAAGGTGGACAGAGATAAGATGTTCCAGAGAGGGGACACAGAAACAAGGGGTCACAACTGGAAGCTGAAGACTCAGACGAGTCACAGGGACGTTAGGAAGTATTTCTTCAGTCATAGAGTCGTCAGGAAGTGGAATAGCCTAGCAAGTGAAGTAGTGGAGGCAGGAACCAAACATAGTTTTAAGAAGAGGTATGACAAAGCTCAGGAAGCAGAGAGGGAGAGGACCCAGTAGCGATCAGTGAAGAGGTGGGGCCAGGAGCCGAGTCTCGACCCCTGCAACCACAATTAGGTGAGTACAATTAGGTGAGTACACACACACACACACACAAATGTATGTAAATACATACACAGAAAAACTAAAAAAAATTATCTCACCAGTGTATGCATATGCTGCAGGGAGTTTCTGAGCGGCAGTTTGCCTGCCGAGTGTCAACGTCCTGCTTGCTCCAGTGGATATGCTAACCAAAATAAATGTCAACATGACTTTCAACACATTAGTTTCAGATATACAGCTTTTCAATATACATATTAAATGGTATGACATTACAGGGAATGTTAACTTCAAACACTTGCCAACTACTGTTTGACATTAAATAGAGTAATGGACTATTTAACAAAACGGTTGCTATGGAATCTTGAGTGCTGTTATTAAATTAGACATTTGCCAAATTAACTCTTCTCTTCTTTTTTTCATTTTTTTTTAGCTTATTAAAATTGTGAAACCAATTATTGAATATTATAATAATATTCACAGGAAAAATAAAAGCACTAACGATGCAATCATAAAAATGTTAGGTCTGCTTTACACAGCATTGGAAAATAAGGAATATCCACTAGGAATTTTTACTGACCTAAGAAAAGCTTTTGACACAGTAGACCATGGCATCCTACTCCACAAACTTGACCATTATGGTATAAGAGGCCATGCGCTTGCATATTTCAAATCTTACCTTACTAATAGGTATCAGTATGTCACCATTAAAGACACAGCATCAACAACACAGCCACTTGATACTGGAGTTCTGCAGGAAAGTGTTCTTGGTCCCCTGCTCTTCCTCATATACATCAATGATCTTCCAAACGTATCTCAACACCTGAACCCCATTCTCTTTGCTGATGACACGACTTATGTCATCTCTCACCCTAATCTTGCCACCCTCAACACCATTGTTAATGAGGAGCTAATCAAAATATCGACTTGGATGACAGCCAATAAACTTATGCTTAACGCTGACAAAACCTACTACATTATGTTTGGTAGCAGAGCAGGAGATGCGCAAATTAACATTAAGATCGACAACACTCTAATTGCCAGACATAATGAGGGCAAATTCCTAGGCCTATACCTCGACAACAACCTGAACTTCAGCACCCATATCCAACACATAACCAAAAAAGTATCCAAAACGGTTGGGATCCTTTCCAAGATACGATACTACGTGCCGCAAACTGCCCTTCTCACACTAGACCATTCACTTATATATCTATACCTCTCCTATGCTATCTGTGCTTGGGGTTCAACTGCAGCAACACACCTAAAGCCAATAATAACCCAACAAAAAGCCGCAGTAAGAATAATCACTAAATCCCATCCCTGGCAACACACCCCCCCACTCTTCATAGATCTAAACTTACTCCCTGTTCAGTACATCCACACTTACTACTGGACAATCAGCATCTACAGGACCTTAAATTCCAATATTAACCTTGACCTAAAACGCTTTCATGATATTTGTGACAGAACCCACAGGCACAACACCAGACACAAACATCTCTATGACATTCCCTGTGTCCGACTAAACCTTTACAAAAATTCAATGTATGTCAAAGGCCCTAAAATCTGGAACACCCTACCTGAAAATTCTAAAACTGCAGACACATTCATCACCTTCAAAACTACCATCAGAAAACATCTTATCTCCCTGATACACCCTGTCAACTAATTATACGAATACCACCTGGTGGTTCACACTTACACTCACTCACCCATTTGACCATAAACAGAAATATCAATCTCAATCTCAAAATAATGAATCTTAACTAGTCATAAGTTGGCCTGTGATACTCCAATACTGAAACTATGTATAGTGCCAAAACAAAAGCATTCACATTGCTAAACTCAAACTAGTATTTAGTCACTTAGCCATAATACCAACTTACCTCATAATTTTGTAATATTTTAAACTTAAGATTTAATCTAAGTCTGCCCGAAATGCCTAGCCATGCTAGGTGTTCTAGTGGTACACTCTGTAATTATTATTTTAATACATGTAAACCACACAATAACCAAATTCTGTAAACTCAGCATTGTAATCCTTATAGAGAATAAACTTTGAATTGAATTAAATGAATGTGTTAGCAGTGGCATTGCCAGGTTCTAATGTTGGATGTGTAGATCAAGTGTTTACATTGAAGCATATATGTGAACAGTATTTAGATAAAGGTAGGGAAGTTTTTATTGCACTTATGGATTTAGAAAAGGCATATGATAGAGTGGATAGAGGAGCAATGTGGCAGATGTTGCAAGTATATGGAATAGGTGGTAAGTTACTAAATGCTGTTAAGAGTTTTTATGAGGATAGTGAGGCTCAGGTTAGGGTGTGTAGAAGAGAGGGAGAATACTTCCCGGTAAAAGTAGGTCTTAGACAGGGATGTGTAATGTCACCATGGTTGTTTAATATATTTATAGATGGGGTTGTAAAAGAAGTAAATGCTAGGGTGTTCGGGCGAGGGGTGATGTTAAATTATGGGGAATCAAATTCAAAATGGGAATTGACACAGTTACTTTTTGCTGATGATACTGTGCTTATGGGAGATTCTAAAGAAAAATTGCAAAGGTTAGTGGATGAGTTTGAGAATGTGTGTAAAGGTAGAAAGTTGAAAGTGAACATAGAAAAGAGTAAGGTGATGAGGGTATCAAATGATTTAGATAAAGAAAAATTGGATATCAAATTGGGGAGGAGGAGTATGGAAGAAGTGAATGTTTTCAGATACTTGGGAGTTGACGTGTCGGCGGATGGATTTATGAAGGATGAGGTTAATCATAGAATTGATGAGGGAAAAAAGGTGAGTGGTGCGTTGAGGTATATGTGGAGTCAAAAAACGTTATCTATGGAGGCAAAGAAGGGAATGTATGAAAGTATAGTAGTACCAACACTCTTATATGGATGTGAAGCTTGGGTGGTAAATGCAGCAGCGAGGAGACGGTTGGAGGCAGTGGAGATGTCCTGTCTAAGGGCAATGTGTGGTGTAAATATTATGCAGAAAATACGGAGTGTGGAAATTAGGACAAGGTGTGGAGTTAATAAAAGCATTAGTCAGAGGGCAGAAGAGGGGTTGTTGAGGTGGTTTGGTCATTTAGAGAGAATGGATCAAAGTAGAATGGATGGAAAGCATATAAATCTATAGGGGAAAGAAGGAGGGGTAGGGGTCGTCCTCGAAAGGGTTGGAAAGAGGGGGTAAAGGAGGTTTTGTGGGCGAGGGGCTTGGACTTCCCGCAAGCGTGCATGAGCGTGTTGGAGTGTGAGCAGGGTAATATTTAGTGAAGGGATTCAGGGAAACCGGTTATTTTCATATAGTCGGACTTGAGTCCTGGAAATGGGAAGTACAATGCCTGCACTTTAAAGGAGGGGTTTGGGATATTGGCAGTTTGGAGGGATATGTTGTGTATCTTCATACGTATATGCTTCTAAACTGTTGTATTCTGAGCACCTCTGCAAAAACAGTGATAATGTGTGAGTGTGGTGAAAGTGTTGAATGATGATGAAAGTATTTTCTTTTTGGGGATTTTCTTTCTTTTTTTGGGTCACCCTGCCTCGGTGGGAGACGGCCGACTTGTTGAAAAAAAATATATATATATATATATGGAGTTAAAAGATAAAGAATCACACACAGGGTGGGAGTTGTCACAGCTGCTCTTTGCTGATGACACTGTGCTCTTGGGAGATTCTGAAGAGAAGCTGCAGAGATTGGTGGATGAATTTGGTAGGGTGTGCAAAAGAAGAAAATTAAAGGTGAATACAGGAAAGAGTAAGGTTATGAGGATAACAAAAAGATTAGGTGATGAAAGATTGAATATCAGATTGGAGGGAGAGAGTATGGAGGAGGTGAACGTATTCAGATATTTGGGAGTGGACGTGTCAGCGGATGGGTCTATGAAAGATGAGGTGAATCATAGAATTGATGAGGGAAAAAGAGTGAGTGGTGCACTTAGGAGTCTGTGGAGACAGAGAACTTTGTCCTTGGAGGCAAAGAGGGGAATGTATGAGAGTATAGTTTTACCAACGCTCTTATATGGGTGTGAAGCATGGGTGATGAATGTTGCAGCGAGGAGAAGGCTGGAGGCAGTGGAGATGTCATGTCTGAGGGCAATGTGTGGTGTGAATATAATGCAGAGAATTCGTAGTTTGGAAGTTAGGAGGAGGTGCGGGATTACCAAAACTGTTGTCCAGAGGGCTGAGGAAGGGTTGTTGAGGTGGTTCGGACATGTAGAGAGAATGGAGCGAAACAGAATAACTTCAAGAGTGTATCAGTCTGTAGTGGAAGGAAGGCGGGGTAGGGGTCGGCCTAGGAAGGGTTGGAGGGAGGGGGTAAAGGAGGTTTTGTGTGCGAGGGGCTTGGACTTCCAGCAGGCATGCGTGAGCGTGTTTGATAGGAGTGAATGGAGACAAATGGTTTTTAATACTTGACGTGCTGTTGGAGTGTGAGCAAAGTAACATTTATGAAGGGATTCAGGGAAACCGGCAGGCCGGACTTGAGTCCTGGAGATGGGAAGTACAGTGCCTGCACTCTGAAGGAGGGGTGTTAATGTTGCAGTTTAAAAACTGTAGTGTAAAGCACCCTTCTGGCAAGACAGTGATGGAGTGAATGATGGTGAAAGTTTTTCTTTTTCGGGCCACCCTGCCTTGGTGGGAATCGGCCAGTGTGATAATAAAAAATAATAATAAAATATATATATAGATGGGGTTGTAAGAGAAGTAAATGTGAGTGTCTTGGCAAGAGGCATGGAGTTAAAAGATAAAGAATCACACATAAAGTGGGAGTTGTCACAGTTGCTCTTTGCTGATGACACTGTGCTCTTGGGAGATTCTGAAGAGAAGTTGCAGAGATTGGTGGATGAATTTGGTAGGGTGTGCAAAAGAAGAAAATTAAAAGTGAATACAGGAAAGAGTAAGGTTATGAGGATAACAAAAAGATTAGGTGATGAAAGATTGGATATCAGATTGGAGGGAGAGAGTATGGAGGAGGAGAATGTATTCAGATATTTGAGAGTGGACGTGTCAGCGGATGGGTCTATGAAAGATGAGGTGAATCATAGAATTGATGAGGGGAAAAGGGTGAGTGGTGCACTTAGGAGTCTGTGGAGACAAAGAACTTTGTCCTTGGAGACAAAGAGGGGAATGTATGAGAGTATAGTTTTACCAACGCTCTTATATGGGTGTGAAGCATGGGTGATGAATGTTGCAGCGAGGAGAAGGCTGGAGGCAGTGGAGATGTCATGTCTGAGAGCAATGTGTGGTGTGAATATAATGCAGAGAATTCGTAGTTTGGAAGTTAGGAGGAGGTGCGGGATTACCAAAACTGTTGTCCAGAGGGCTGAGGAAGGGTTGTTGAGGTGGTTCGGACATGTAGAGAGAATGGAGCGAAACAGAATGACTTCAAGAGTATATCAGTCTGTAGTGGAAGGAAGGCGGGGTAGGGGTAGGCCTAGGAAAGGTTGGAGTGAGGGGGTAAAGGAGGTTTTGTGTGCGAGGGGCTTGGACTTCCAGCAGGCATGCGTGAGCGTGTTTGATAGGAGTGAATGGAGACAAATGGTTTTTAATACTTGACGTGCTGTTGGAGTGTGAGCAAAGTAACATTTATGAAGGGGTTCAGGGAAACCGGCAGGCCGGACTTGTGTCCTGGAGATGGGAAGTACAGTGCCTGCACTCTGAAGGAGGGGTGTTAATGTTGCAGTTTAAAAACTGTAGTGTAAAGCACCCTTCTGGCAAGACAGTGATGGAGTGAATGATGGTGAAAGTTTTTCTTTTCAGGCCACCCTGCCTTGGTGGGAATCGGCCAGTGTGATAAATAAATAAATATATATATATATATATATATATATATATATATATATATATATATATATATATATATATATATATATACACACACACACACACATACAGTGGACCCCCGCTTTACGATCACCTCCCAATGCGGCCAATTATGTAAGTGTATTTATGTAAGTGCGTTTGTACGTGTATGTTTGGGGGTCTGAAATGGACTAATCTAATTCACAATATTCCTTATGAGAACAAATTCGTTCAGTACTGGCACCTGAACATACTTCTGGAATGAAATAATATCATAAACCGGGGGTCCACTGTATATATATATATATATACATGTATATATATATATAGGTTATAGGAGGGTGGGGGCAGGAGGAAAGAAGAGTGATTGGTGGAATGATGAAGTAAAGGGTGTGATAAAAGAGAAAAAGGTAGCTTACGAGAGGTTTTTACAAAGCAGAAGTGTTATAAGAAGAGCAGAGTATATGGAGAGTAAAAGAAAGGTGAAGAGAGTGGTGAGAGAGTGCAAAAGGAGAGCAGATAAAAGAGTGGGAGAGGCACTGTCAAGAAATTTTAATGAAAATAAGAAAAAATTTTGGAGTGAGTTAAACAAGTTAAGAAAGCCTAGGGAAAGTATGGATTTGTCCGTTAAAAACAGAGTAGGGGAGTTAGTAGATGGGGAGAGGGAGGTATTAGGTAGATGGCGAGAATATTTTGAGGAACTTTTAAATGTTGAGGAAGAAAGGGAGGCGGTAATTTCATGCACTGGCCAGGGAGGTATACCATCTTTTAGGAGTGAAGAAGAGCAGAATGTAAGTGTGGGGGAGGTACGTGAGGCATTACGTAAAATGAAAGGGGGTAAAGCAGCTGGAACTGATGGGATCATGACAGAAATGTTAAAAGCAGGGGGGGATATAGTGTTGGAGTGGTTGGTACTTTTGTTTAATAAATGTATGAAAGAGGGGAAGGTACCTAGGGATTGGCGGAGAGCATGTATAGTCCCTTTATATAAAGGGAAAGGGGACAAAAGAGACTGTAAAAATTATAGAGGAATAAGCTTACTGAGTATACCAGGAAAAGTGTATGGTAGGGTTATAATTGAAAGAATTAGAGGTAAGACAGAATGTAGGATTGCGGATGAGCAAGGAGGTTTTAGAGTGGGTAGGGGATGTGTAGATCAGGTGTTTACATTGAAGCATATATGTGAACAGTATTTAGATAAAGATAGGGAAGTTTTTATTGCATTTATGGATTTAGAAAAGGCATATGATAGAGTGGATAGAGGAGCAATGTGGCAGATGTTGCAAGTATATGGAATAGGTGGTAAGTTATTAAATGCTGTAAAGAGTTTTTATGAGGATAGTGAGGCTCAGGTTAGGGTGTGTAGAAGAGAGGGAGACTACTTCCCGGTAAAAGTAGGTCTTAGACAGGGATGTGTAATGTCACCATGGTTGTTTAATATATTTATAGATGGGGTTGTAAAGGAAGTAAATGCTAGGGTGTTTGGGAGAGGGGTGGGATTAAATTATGGGGAATCAAATTCAAAATGGGAATTGACACAGTTACTTTTTGCTGATGATACTGTGCTTATGGGAGATTCTAAAGAAAAATTGCAAAGGTTAGTGGATGAGTTTGAGAATGTGTGTAAAGGTAGAAAGTTGAAAGTGAACATAGAAAAGAGTAAGGTGATGAGGGTGTCAAATGATTTAGATAAAGAAAAATTGGATATCAAATTGGGGAGGAGGAGTATGGAAGAAGTGAATGTTTTCAGATACTTGGGAGTTGATGTGTCGGCAGATGGATTTATGAAGGATGAGGTTAATCATAGAATTGATGAGGGAAAAAAGGTGAGTGGTGCGTTGAGGTATATGTGGAGTCAAAAAACGTTATCTATGGAGGCAAAGAAGGGAATGTATGAAAGTATAGTAGTACCAACACTCTTATATGGGTGTGAAGCTTGGGTGGTAAATGCAGCAGCGAGGAGACGGTTGGAGGCAGTGGAGATGTCCTGTTTAAGGGCAATGTGTGGTGTAAATATTATGCAGAAAATTCGGAGTGTGGAAATTAGGAGAAGGTGTGGAGTTAATAAAAGTATTAGTCAGAGGCAGAAGAGGGGTTGTTGAGGTGGTTTGGTCATTTAGAGAGAATGGATCAAAGTAGAATGACATGGAAAGCATATAAATCTATAGGGGAAGGAAGGCGGGGTAGGGGTCGTCCTCGAAAGGGTTGGAGAGAGGGGGTAAAGGAGGTTTTGTGGGTAAGGGGCTTGGACTTCCAGGAAGCATGCGTGAGCGTGTTAGATAGGAGTGAATGGAGACGAATGGTACTTGGGACCTGACGATCTGTTGGAGTGTGAGCAGGGTAATATTTAGTGAAGGGATTCAGGGAAACCGGTTATTTTCATATAGTCGGACTTGAGTCCTGGAAATGGGAAGTACAATGCCTGCACTTTAAAGGAGGGGTTTGGGATATTGGCAGTTTGGAGGGATATGTTGTGTATCTTTATATGTGTATGCTTCTAGACTGTTGTATTCTGAGCACCTCTGCAAAAACAGTGATAATGTGCAAGTGTGGTGAAAGTGTTGAATGATGATGAAAGTATTTTCTTTTTGGGGATTTTCTTTCTTTTTTTTTTGGGTCACCCTGCCTCGGTGGGAGACGGCCGACTTGTTGAAAAAAAAAAATAAAAAAAAATAGTACAGTGGACTCCCGCATAACGGACGCCTTGCATAACGGACAATCCGCATAGCGGACGCTTTGATCGCTAAAATTTTGCCCCACATAGCGCCCAAAAACCCGCTCAGCGGCCTTCGTCCGAGACGCGTCCAATGTGCGGCCTGAGCCAGCCTCATATGTTCCGCCGGTGGCATTGTTTACCAGCCAGCCTCCGCGGTAACATTCAAGCATACAATCGGAATATTTCGTATTATTACAGTGTTTTCGGTGCTGTTTCTGGAAAATAAGTGACCATGGGCCCCAAGAAAGCTTCTAGTTCCAACCCTACAGCAATAAGGGTTAGAATTCCTATAGAAATGAAGAAAGAGATCATTGATAAGTATGAAAGTGGAGTGCGTATCACCGACCTGGTCAGGTTGTACAAGAAACCCAAATCAACCATCTCTTCTATTGTGGCCAAGAAAATGGCAATCAAGGAAGCTGTTCTTGCCAAAGGTTTAACTGTGTTTTCGAAACAAAGATCGCAAGTGATGGAAGATGTTGAGAGACTCTTATTGGTGTGGATAAATGAAAAACAGCTAGCAGGAGATAGCGTCTCTCAAGCGATCATATGTGAAAAGGCTAGGAAGTTGCATGAGGATTTAATTAAAAAAATGCCTGCAACTAGTGATGATGTGAGTGAATTTAAGGCCAGCAAAGGTTGGTTTGAGAGATTTAAGAAGCGTAGTGGCATCCATAGTGTGATAAGGCATGGTGAGGCTGCCAGTTCGGACCACAAAGCGGCTGAAAAATATGTGCAGGAATTCAAGGAGTACATAGAAACTGAAGGACTGAAACCTGAACAAGAGTTTAATTGTGATGAAACAGGCCTGTTCTGGAAGAAAATGCCAAGCAGGACCTACATTACTCAGGAGGAAAAGGCACTCCCAGGACATAAGCCTATGAAAGACAGGCTTACTTTGTTGATGTGTGCCAATGCTAGTGGTGATTGCAAAGTTAAGCCTTTATTAGTGTATCACTCTGAAACTCCCAGAGCGTTCAGGCAAAAGAATGTCCTCAAGGATAATTTGTGTGTGCTGTGGAGATCAAACAGTAAGGCATGGGTCACTAGGGACTTTTTCTATAACTGGTTACACCATGCATTTGCCCCCAATGTCAAAGATTACCTAACTGAAAAGAAATTAGAACTTAAGTGCCTCCTGGTGTTAGACAATGCCCCTGGTCATCCTACAGACGTGGCAGAGCGACTTTATGGGGACATGAGCTTCA
>NC_091332.1:11698293-11828293 GCF_038502225.1 Cherax quadricarinatus | reverse complement strand
CAATAATATGAATATTTCCTTTGGTTTATATAAATTAGATCCATTTATAATTAATAGAATTTGGGAAGAATTTAATAATACACTGGACAAATAATCTTTAAAATTTCTTATTTCTTGGGTAGAATAGTTTGTGGGGTGAGTTGTGCCAAGGACCTTTCCAAGTTGGCTCGCCGCGCGTCACGTGTTTAAACCGTTGTGGGATCTGATAGTGAGGTGCCGACCAGACCCCTTATATAGCTTCCTTGGATGCTTTACTTTCATAGTTCCTTGATAATGTGAGTAGTCACGAAAGCGCTTGGAATTTCTCTATTCTTTCAGAGTGGTTGTTTTGCATGCATGCATGCATGCATGCATATATATATATATATATATATATATATATATATATATATATATATATATATATATATATATATATATATATATATATATATATATATATATATATATATATATATATATATATATATATATATTACCTTAAAATGCCAGTTACTACTATAAAAACTGCTTAATTTCTGGTAGTAAAGCTAATCTTTCATTTCAAGTGTTGTACAAGGCTACAGCTGCTGAAAAAGGCAAGGGTGAAAAAAAAAGGTGCATAATGTGTTAAGGGGGAAACTGACCATTCTCCCTGTGCTTTGCCTAGCTATGCCACTATGTTAGTGATGTACATACAGTGGACCCCCGGTTCGCGAAGTCACCGGTAACCGATAAATCCGGTATCCGAAGCGTTATACCGCCAAAAAATTGCCCCGGTTCCCGTAACAAAACCCGGTACACGATACGATTCATACGAGATGTGTCCACATGTGGCCTGAGCTGCCCCGTGTGCACCTGTGTTTACAAGCCAGCCAGTGTGCGTGCATCTAAGGATACATTTGGTACATTCCATATTATCCATATTATCACTGTTTCTGGTGCTTGTTTCTGCAAAATAAGTCACCATGGACCCCAAGAAAGCTTCTAGTGCCAACCCTTCGAGACCAAGGGTGCTAATGACTATTGAAATGAAGAAAGAGATAATAGAAAACTGCTTCGGAGGAGGGGATGGAGAAAGTGAGGAAGTTGCCTACTTCAAAGATTAAGGAAATGTGTGCAAAGTAGCTTGAAGTGCAAACCTTTTTTGATGAAAATCACCCTGACACAGCTACTGCAAGCCGTGTTGGCAACCTGTACACTGACAATGTTGTGAACCACTTTAGGAAAGTCATAAAGGAACGAGAGGTACAGGTCTTTATGGACAGATATGTTGTGCGACAGAAGTCCAGTGACTCTCAAGCTGGTCCTAGTGGCATTAAAAGAAGAAGGGAAGTAACCCCGGAAAAGGACTGGCTACCTCAAGTCCTAATGGAGGGGGATTCCCCTTCTAAAAATTAAAAACTTTGACACTCTCCCCTCCTCCCATCCCATCAATCATCACCAGATCTTCATTAAAGGTAAGTGTCAATTATTCTATTGTGTTTATTCTATTTTTATTATTGCTATTGTAATTATTCTATTGCATTAAACTTAATATTTCATGTGGTAAAAGTTTTTTTTTCATACTTTTGGGTGTCTTGCACGGATTAATTTGATTTCCATTATTTCTTATGGGGAAAATTGATTCGCTTTCCGATAATTTTGCTTTACAATGAACTCTCAGGAACGGATTAATGACGTGAACCGGGGGTCCACTGTATTTGTCTTACTACGTTGAGCTGACTATTTGTCTTTACTCATGTAAGTCATGTCTTCTTAATCACTGTATTTTTCAAAACCCTTTGGGACTGCTACCTAAAATATCCACTGAAAAACATGCAAAGGAAGATTTGCATGAACTGCCAGTAATGTGCCAAATTTACAAATCATCTTCAAATGTGGCAAATATTAGTTAGTTGTTGGAGTGGGAGCAAGGTAATATTTTGTGAAGGGATTCAGGGAAACCAGTTAGCTGAACTTGAATCCTGGAAATGGGAAGTACAATGCCTGCACTTTTAAGGAGGGATTTAGGATATTGGCAGTTTGGAGGGACATCTAAACTGTCATATCTGAGTGCCTCTGCAAAGACAATGATCATGAATGAGTAATGGTGAAATTGTTGAATGACAAAAGATTTTTCTTTCTTTCATTTTGGGTCACCCTGCCTCGGTGGGAAACAGCTGACAGAAAAGTTGGAGGGACGGGGTAAAGGAGGTTTTGTATACAAGGGGCTTGGACCTCCAGCAAACATGCACGAGTGTATTTTATAGGAGTGAATGGAGACAAATGGTTTTTAGAACTTGATGTGCTGTTGGACTGCGAGCAGGGTAACTTTTATGAAGGGATTCTGGGAAACCGCAGGCCGGACTTTAGTCCTGGAGGTGGGAAGTACAGTGTCTGCACTCTAAAGGAGGGGTGTCAATGTTACAGTTTTATAACTGTAGTGTAAAGCACGCCTCTGGCAAGACAGTGATGGAATGAATGATGATGAAAGTTTTTCTTTTTCGGGCCACCCTGCGTTGGTAGGAAATGGCCGAGGTGTTAACATATAATACATGTATAAAAAATTATAGTCAACACTGGATTAGTCTGCATACAGAGAAATAAAAGACCTCCAGTATGAACTGGGATAAATCATGGAGGATCAAGTAACCAAGGCTCAAAGTATACATATTACTAAGCAGAAATAACATATTGCTAAGAAAATAATGAATAATAAACCAGTACAGTGAATAAATGCATAGTATAAAATAATAAAGCAAATGCATGAAAGAAGTCAGATTTTACCTGGTGACAAGTACCGTGGTAGGGCAGCGTCGCTCAATAAGTTTAACTCCAGCTTCGGGGTCCTCGTAAAGAAATTCTTCAACTACACTCACAAAAGATTGACAGGAGCTGCCACTAGAGCACACAGTCTTAATTGGTGAGGACTTCAGTGACAATGGTGGTAGAAGTTGAGCAGAAGCTTGAGGTTTCTGGGTTAATGTTATACCAGCTAGTTTATCAACATTATTGCTGTCATCAGAAGAGAATGAGTCTTTATATAATTCCTCAACTTGTTTTGTAAAGTTTTTCAGGGAAGATGAATACTTTTTTTTTTTTGATATTTTTTTCTTTTTAGGTGCTTTGATAAGTGTTACCGTAGTATATGCTTCTGGTATAAGAATATTTTCAGGTGCTGTCACATCAGGAAATACTTCCTTATGAAACTCTTTATTATCACCTAGTATTTTTGTGGGAAGATTACTCGACATCATCTGACTTTTCTTTTCGTGGTCCATAAAAGTTTTGTTGGTTGGATGCACTGTTGTATTGTTTAATGTGTAATCAAATTCATTTTTGTGTATTTCTGTATTTTCTTCTATGTCTTGCAGTGAATTTGATATCATTTGTCCATCAGGAAAAAACAGGTTGTTTTTAGGTGGCATGTAAGTTCCATTAAGATGCTGATTTCCATCTTCACTATTTGCATCAAGAGTGATATCAATAGTCAAATGAGCAATGTCAAATTCACTGGGAGGATCAGTAAACGATTCTAACTCCTGAGCAGAGTCAAAAGATTCATGAAATGTTATAGTACCATGTTTTATTTTATTCCCGAGACATCTACGTAATGACCTCATGTCATTGTCACTGTCACTGTCTGTGTAACATGCCTCAACCTTCTGTTTTAAATATTGAAGAAAATTATTATTATTAATCCAAGGTGGAATGTAATCACTACTGAAATTCACATCCTGGACTTGAGAAACTTTATCCGTCTCACTTATATGAGTCGTATTATATCTGATGAAAAAGGATTCCTGGGACAATGATTCATCACTGGAGATCCAGTGGTTCATAACTTTTGAATCTTCTTTGGTGGGTGATGATGGACGGTGTCTGTGTTCTTCCTGACAATGAAGAAAAATAGAACTGTAAAACATTTAATACCAAATATGTCTTGCCAAACCCAAAGCATAAATTAAATCCCAAATATTTTGAAAGCTGAATATATATACTTTTGCAGAGGGAAAGAGGTACCCAGGAGGTCTATCTGGAATAAAGTACACAGATTATTCACAATGATACTCACTTTTACAGTCCAAATAAGCCCTTCATTCAGTAACATGTCTCCACCTCAAATAACATGTCAATGTATACCAGACTGACAACTAGGAGCTCAACAGCTTTGAGCCCTTCGTGCATTGTTGTATATAACAATTTCACCTTTGCTCTATAAATGGTTCCTCAGCTTTGCAATTTGTTTTGCAATTAGTGAGGGTTTGTGCAGGGGCATGGATCCTTTCTGAGCATTTTGTGTGGGATGGATTCCAAATCGTTTGTCAGTGGACCCTGCACCCATTTCGTCCCCAGGGAGCTCCTGCCACTTCTTCAGATTGAAGCACTGGGGCTGGATGGGTTCCTTAGGTTCTGGGTTATTTCTGGGGACAAGTCCTAATTTCTTGCCCATTTTTGGTGGCTGATACTGTAACCAGCAGCTTGACAAATTTACTGTTCAACAGGTTGCTGATGTCAGCAGCTCTTTAGATGTTGTGCACTGCTACAGCTGCCAGTCCCAGCCCTCCTTGTCTGGTGCTGGGGATTGCAAATGCATCAGTGCTTTCTATTGGGAGCATGGACCTCTCGTGCCTTTAGTGTCCCAATTTACACCTCACATTTGCCCATTTCATGGCCAGCAGGATCTTCACTCCAAGGGACCTCTTCTGGGACTTCCCTGCCTAGGGATAAGGGAGTTGGTTTCCTATCCACTGGTAAGTGTAGGGGGATATTCAGCACTCTGTAGCAAGTGGGGTGAGGGTATGGGGGCTGTGTGGCAATCCATGGCAAGTGGAATGGGTAAAAGGTTCATAAGCCATACATGAAAAGGGAAGTATGGGTCACTTAGTGCTGTATGGTAAAAAGAAGGCGAATTATGTCAAGAGTGAAGAAGCAGCTGAGTACAAAGAGCAATTACAATATGAACACTGAAGAGGAAATTCAAAATGAGTGTAGTAAATAATTTGCAAGAAGACAGTAACAGAATCTGTAGCAAAAGGATGGACTTTGCAAGAGTGTAAAAATAACTACAGTGTAGTGGACCACCGGTTATTGGCCATAATCCGTTCCAGAAGGTTGGCCTAAATCCGAAATGGCCTAAAACCGAAGTAATATTTCGCAAAAGAAATAATGTAAATCCAATTAATCCGTTCCAGACACCCAAAAATATTAACGAAAAATACATTTTTTAAATCTATAGTTTTACATACAGAAAACAATGAGAAAGAAATATAAAGCAGAAATTTTAATAATAAATGAACATTACATACCTTTATTGAAGACTTGTTGGCATATGGAAGAAGGTGAGGAGGGGAGAGGGATGGAAATAAATGGTATAAAATACCGACACAGTGGAAATATACACACATATGCAGTATACGTAATGTGATCCTTTACTGACAACGTTTCGCCCACACATTGGGCTTTTTCAAGTCACAAACAGATCTACCTGGGGTGGAAGGTACTTGAGTATTTATAGTCAGGTTCAGAATGCTGTGGTCAGGTGGAGAATGCTGCATCTGATGATCTACCGAGTGGGGTTATAGTCTAAAATCTTGGGTAGCTTGGAAGGCAGATTGGATAAGTTTGTGAGCAGATCTTCTGCAGTGTTCCTCCATTCTAATGCTCTTATGTGGGATAGCAATGAAGAAGTTTCTTGGCAACTTGCCAAGAAACTTCATCGCTATCCCACATCACTATCTGTTTGTGACTTGAAAAAGCCCGCTGTGTGGGTGAATTGTTGTCAATAAAGGATCACATTATACTGCATATGAGGGGAGAGGGAGTTGGGGATATTGTTTGGAAGGGGAATCCCCCTCCATAAGGAGGGGGGTTACTTCCCTTCTTTGTTTTTTACTGGCACTAGGACCACCTCGAGCGTCACCGTATTCCTGTCGCACAAAAAATCTGTCCAGAGAGGTCTGTTTCTGACGTCTCTGTAAAATTTGCCTAAAATGGGACAAGACTGTTATTGAACATGCTGCAGACATGGCTTGCAACAGTTTTGTCAGGGTGATAATTTTCTGCAAAGCTTTGCACCTCACTCCACTTTGCACAAATGTCCTTAATCACTGAAGAAGGCACATTCTCCCCTCCCCTCCCTTCTTCCTCTAAAACAATATCCTCAGCTGCAGTCTGTTGCTGTTCCAGTTGAAGGTGTTGCAGCTCTTCAGTGGTTAGCTCTTCAATGGTTAGCTCTTCCCTGTGGTCGTCCACCAACTCTTCCACATTCTGGCCACTCACATCCAGCCCCATGAACTTCCCAATGAAACAATAGATTCCACAATAGGCGTAGGGTCGTCAGGATCAGCCTCAAACCCTTCAAAATCCTTGTCGAGGACATATTCTGGCCACAGTTTTCTCCAAGCAGAGTTCAAAGTCCTGGAAGTCACTCCCTGCCTTATCTATAAGGCTTATGCAATGGAGGATAATGAAGTGATTCCTCCAGAACTCTCTTAGGGTCAATTCAGTGTCCGAGGTCACTTCAAAGCACCTTTGAAACATTGCTTTGGTGTACAGTTTTTTGAAGTTTGAAATGACCTGCTGGTCCATGGGCTGGATGAGAGAAGCAGTATTAAGGGGCTGAAACTTCACTATGATGAACTTACACTCCTCAAACAATAAGTCTTCAAAGTCTGGAGGATGAGCAGGAGCATTGTCCATTACCAGGAGGCACTTGAGTGACAATTTATTTTCCAGGAGGTATTTCTTCACACTCGGACCAAACAATTCATTGGCCCACTCAATGAAAATTAGCCTCGTGACCCATGCCTTATTGTTAGCCTTCCACATCACACAATTTACTCTTCGTGACATTATTGTTCTTGAACACTGGGATTTTCAGAGTGATACACACATAAAGGCTTCACTTTGAAATCTCCACTAGCATTACCACAGAACAAAAGAGTTAGCCTATCCTTCACAGGCTTGTGTCCTGGCAGCGCCTTTTTCCTCCTGCGTGATGGAGGTCCTCTGGCATTTTCTTCCAAAAGAGGCTTGTTTTACAACAACTGAACACTTGCTGGGGGAGGAATCCTTCAGCCTCTACGTAATCCTTGAATTCATGCACGAATTTTTCAGCTGCACATTTGTCTGAACTTGCAGCCTCACCATGCCTTACAACACTGTATGCCACTACGTTTCTTGAATCTGTCGAACCAGTCTTCGCTGGCTTTAAATTCACTAACAGCAGCACTCGTTCCCGGCATTTTCTTTACAAGATCCGCATGCAACTGCGTTGCCTTCTCGCAAATTATTCCCTCCGAAACACTATCTCCTGCTAATTGTTTTTGGTCGATCCACACCAACAACAACAACTCCACATCCTCGATAGTTTGAGACCTCTGTTTTGTTAGTATATTTACACCTTTCACAACATCAGCTTCCTTGATTTCTGCTTTCTTCAACAGGATGGAACTGATTGTTGTTGTAGATTTCCCATAAATCCTGGCCAGTTCTGCCACACGTACGCCACTTTCATATTCTGCGATAACTTCTTTCTTGAATTCTAACGTGTTTCTCACCTTCTTTACCAAAGGGGTGGCACTCTGAACTTTCTTTGGCCCCCATGGTGGCTTATTTCACAGTTGCAATCAATAAACAAGTACCAAAAACAATGGATGAACATGCAGAGTGTTCCTACCCCAACGAGAGAGGCGTGCAGACTGAGTGTTATACGTGTGAGGGAGTGCGTCGCCGGTGGGTGGACATGTCTCATACCAACGATTTCCAAGCAGATGGCCTATACCTAGGGAGGGGGGGGGGTAATTTCGCCGAAAAAAGTGCTCGATTTGTGAACTGGCCAACTTCCACACCGGCCTATGTCCGGGGGTCCACTGTACAGTGGACCCCTACCTTACGATATTAATCCGTTCCTGAGAGCTCATCGTAAGCCGAAATTATCGTTAACCGAATTAATTTTCCCCATAAGAAATAATGGAAATCAAATTAATCCGTTCCCGACACCCCAAAGTATGAAAAATTTTTTTTTTTTTTACCACATGAAATATTAATTTTAATACACACAAACTGAAGAAGACATGCACAATTACTACTCTACTAAGAATAGAATGCATGATACTTACCTTTATTTAAGACCTGGTGATGATTACTGGGATGGGAGGAGGGGAGAGTGTGGAAGTTGTTTAGAAGGGGAATCCCCTTCCATTAGGACTTGAGGTAGCAAGTCCTTTTCCGGGGTTACTTCCCTTCTTTTAATGCCACTAGGACCTGCTTGAGAGTCACTGGACCTCTGTCGCACAACAAATCTGTCCATAGAGCTCTGTACCTCCCGTTCCTTTAAGACTTTCCTAAAATGGGCCATAACATTGTCATTGTACAGGTTGCCAACATGGCTTGTAGTAGCTGTGTCAGGATGATTTTTATCCATAAAGGTTTGCACACATTTCCTTAATCTCTTTATTCAATTCCATACTAATTCTCACCCTTTTTACCACAGGGATGGCACTAGAAGCTTTCTTGGGGTCTATGGTGACTTATTTTGCAGTTACAAGCACTAAAAACACTGGGATAATGTGAAATGTACCAAATGTATGCATAGATGAGACCACACTGGCTGGCTTGTAAACACTGACGCTGAGGCCACATGTGGGACACGTCCTGGACAAATCACGTAAGGCGAGATTTTTATCGTGAGGCGAGGCAAAATTTTTGCGTTCAAATGCTTCGTATGATGGATTTAACGTAACGCGATGTGTTCGTAAGGTGGGGGTCCACTGTATATGTATCTGTATTTATGCTCTCTAAAGATGTTGGACTGTCAGAGTGAACTATCATGTCTAGTAATGAGAGAAGAGTCTACGAGCACTACACAAAGTCAGGGCCAACATTTTCTTGAGGTATGATATTGAGATTAATGCGACAAAATGGTAGCTGTGAAGGATGGATGAAGGAATGCAGAGCTGGACCTCTTTCAAAATTATCTTTCTTCTAGCCTCCACAGATGCCAGCTTATTGAATCACCCCTAATATTGCACGATTCCTAGCCCCAGCAGTCTCTCTCTAGTTAAATTCCTATTCCAGTATAATAGTATATGTTCTGATCTCAAGAACACACGTGTTAACCCAATTCTTATCTCCATTTCACTAAGGAACTAAGCAATATACTAATGGTTGAAAAGGGACTAAAATGCAGTTGCTTTTATTTCTGATTTGTGGGTTGGTGATTTGTTCAAACAATATTTTGACATTTCTTTTTAACCCTTTCAGGGTCCAGAGGCCCTCTTCCAGACATGATCTCAGGGTCGCCCAAATTAAAAAAAAAATAATTTCTTATGAAAAGATATAGAATCTTTTTCCGATCATAATGACACCAAAAGTATGAAATTTGATGGAAAACTTACAAAATTATGCTCTCACGAAGTTAGCGGTCTCGACGATGGTTACGCATCGGCGATTTTGCCCACTTTGAGCCCTATTTTCGGCCAATTCCATTGTATTAATCGACAAAAATCATAACTATTTCGCTAGACCTCCATTTTTTCTATCGAATAAGTACAAGAAACCACCCACTTACCAATTTCAACTGTCCAATACAGTGGTCAGAATTTCGCAATTTTGCCAATTTCAAACAAATTTCAAAAGATGCCAATTTCCAAATAGGGTCCAGAATAAACAAGAAAGACATTCCTGGCACTGAAATAACATTTCCTCTGTTCATTAGTCACGTCCCCACACCCCTCTTATATTCTTTTGCTTTCCACTTTAAATTTTTATTCTCACAAAAAATAGAAGATTTACTGTTATGCAGATTACTGCATTAGTGTAGAAATGGTATAAATAATATCGGCACACTTGTGAAAGAATATCAGACTCACCAGTTGACGTGTATTGGATGCTTAGCATGATTTGTTTACTTTTGAACTTTGGTAAAAATCGAACATTTCTGTTACTTTGAGCTCAATTTTAAAGGTACTTTTCTTTGTAAAACCAGTCAAAATCATCTCAATTTCTGTAATATGTCTTCCATTCTATAAAATGAGACCAGGAAAACTAGAATACAACAATAAATACCACACGAAAATACAGTGCAAAGTCGCTGTTTTAATCCAAAAACACGGTCAAAGTTTGTTTTCTCATTACGCACTGTGTGCTGCAGGATTTTTTTTATACTGCGCACACTGACCACATAGACCCATTCTTTCATATGTAGGCCTACCAGCTTTCTCTCACTAGATTTGAGGGCGCTAGAATTTAGGCGTACCAGTACGTCAAAAACCTTTGTGCGTAAGCCATACTAGTATGTCCGAAACCCTGAAAGGGTTAACGTGAAAGATACGCTGGAGATACAGTGATTAACGGAGGAGAACAAGAGGATTTGTAGTAATCCTGTTGTGAATCCTCAGGTTAAGAGAGGAACCTGGTCAGTGGCTGCACAACATGGAACCAAGCTGAGGATCGAGAAGACTGTTGGAGAAACAAACAACAAAGAACCAGAAGACTACTGTGGAAACTTCCAACCCATTTTCGGTGCTACCTGACGAATGTGGGTTGTCTACTGGGAACGTCACAACGAGTACCATGGAAGCATTGGCAGATGTGAGTGAACATCCCTAGAAACTCCAACAAAGAACATCGAGAACACTATGACGAATTCCACAAGTGAAGGTAAGAACATTGTTTTAGTTGGAGACAGTCAGGTTAAGTTTATGGATAGGGTGTTTTGTCTTAGGGACAGGAAGAGGAGGCAAAGGGTATGTTTTCCTGGGGTTGGGATGGGAGATATTGTTAGCCGTCTGGACGACATCATGAAAGGTAACGGGAGCAATCCTATTATCTGCCTCAGTGCGGGAGGCAACGATGTTGGCAGACGTAGGAGTGAGGACCTAATTAGCAGGTATAGGTCAGCAATAGAAATAATTAGGAAGAAGGGTGAGAACCCTGTCATATGTGGTATTTTGCCAAGGAGAGGAGTTGGAAATGAATGGCTGTCCAGGGCAATTGGTGTCAACTGCTGGCTGAACAAATGCTGTAAGGAAAATGCGGTAACATTCATTGACAACTGGGACCTCTTCTATGGCAGAAATGACATGCATGCCAGAGATGGGGTACACTTATCTAGGTCTGGGGTGGGGGCACTAACAACTGCAGTGGAGGGAGCTGTTAGGACTTTAAACTATGAATAGTTAGTGGTATGACTTAGGTAGTAGGTTGGTAGACAGCAACCACCCAGGGAGGTACTACCGTTCTGCCAAGTGAGTGTAAAACGAAAGCCTGTAATTGTTTTACATGATGGTAGGATTGCTGGTGTCTTTTGTCTGTCTCATAAACATGCAAGATTTCAGGTACGTTTTGCTACTTCTACTTACACTTAGGTCACACTACACATACATGTACAAGCATAAATATACACACCCCTCTGGGTATTATTCTATTTTCTTTCTAGTTCTTGTTCTTGTTTATTTCCTCTTATCTCCATGGGGAAGTGGAACAGAATTTTTCCTCCGTAAGCCATGTGTGTTGTAAGAGGCAACTAAAATGCCGGGAGCAAGGGGTTAGTAACCCCTTCTCCCGTATAAATTACTAAATTTAAGAGAAACTTTTGTTTTTCTTTTCGGGCCACCCTGCCTTGGTGGGATATGGCCGGTGTGTTGAAAGAAAGAAAGTTAGTGGTATGAGTTTTGGCGGGAAAACAGTGAAATCCCAGTGTAGTAATATTACGAGTTCTAGGGTAACTAGTAATAAGCAAACGAGGTGGATATTGGAAAGCCGGTGGCACTAGGTGACAAGGAGAATAATAGGTTTAGTAGAAAAACAGAAATGAGCAGGAAGGGTAAAGAGAAAGGAGAGTCTTTTAATGTATATTATGGTAATAGCTGTAGTGCTAGGAATAAGATGGATGAGTTGAGATTAGTTGCTAGTGCAGGTAACATTGATGTATTTGCCATAACTGAGATGTGGTTTAATTAAAAAAGTCGGGATATGCCTGCAGAATGTCACATTCAGGGTTTTAAATTGTTCCAAGTAGATAGAAGTATTGGGAAGGGGGGTGGGGTGGCATTGTATGTCCGAGATCGCTTGACGTGTTGCATAAAAACGGGTATTAAGTCTGAAGTAACACAAAGAGAGTATGTTTCGATAGAATTTTCAGAGGGGCATGAAAAAGTGATTTTAGGAATGATATACTGTCCCCCAAACTTAGATAGGGACAAAAGGAGACTACTATGGGAGGAAACTGTTAAGGCCACAAGGCATTATAACGTACTAATTCTAGGAGACTAACTTTAGTCATCTTGGTTGGAATTTCTTGACTGGGAATTCAGAATCTAACAACTTCTTAGAAGTAGTTCAGGATTGTTTTTTGAGGCAGTTTGTGACAGAGCCTACAAGGGAAAATAACCTGCTTGACTTGGTTCTGGCAAACAAGGAAACCCTTGTTAATAATTTAGAAATTACAGAGTAACTCGGCACAAGCGATCACGAATCAATTACCTTTAGCACTGAATGGAAGTATGACAGTAGGGATAATTCAGGAGGAGACCAAACAGAGTTGAATAACTATAGGCCAATATCCAACTTACACCCTCTCTCAAAAATCTTCGAAAAATTAATTCATAAACGAATCTACTCCTACCTTATCTCCCAAAACATACTCAACCCCTGCCAATTTGGATTCAGGCCTAATAAAAATACTAATGATGCTATTATACACATGCTAGAACATATATACACTGCAATAGAGAAAAAAGAAGTCCCACTGGGGATCTTCATTGACTTACGTAAAGCTTTTGATACAGTTGACCATGACTTGCTCCACGTAAAATTGTCACACTATGGTATAAGAGGGCACTCCCTCAACTACCTCAAGTCATACCTCAGCAACAGAAGCCAATATGTGTATGCAAATGGGGCAAACTCCTCTGCACAACCAATTACAGTTGGTGTCCCACAGGGAAGTGTCCTTGGCCCTCTTCTCTTTCTCCTATACATAAATGACCTACCAAATGCTTCGCAATTACTCAAACCCACACTATTTGCAGATGACACTACATACGTCTTCTCCCACCCGAGCCCAGTCACGCTAGCCAATACTGTAAATACCGAATTACAGAAAATATCTACCTGGATGAGAACTAACAAACTTACACTAAACATTGACAAAACCTACTTCATTCAGTTTGGTAACAGAGCTACAGATGTCCCTCTTAACATAATGATAAACGGATCACCTATCACAAAGCTAACAGAGGGAAAATTCTTAGGAATCCACCTTGATAATAGACTCAAATTTCATACACATATACAACAAATTTCTAAGAAAATTTCCAAGACTGTAGGCATACTATCGAAGATACGGTACTATGCTCCACAGTCAGCCCTCCTGGCCCTATATCACTCTCTTATTTATCCCTATCTCACCTATGGAATTTGTGCATGGGGCTCAACAACAAGTAACCATCTCAGACCACTAATTACCCAACAAAAGGCTGCAGTTAGAATGATAACAAATTCTCACTATAGGCAGCACACTCCACCAATATTCAATACACTAAACCTCCTCACCATACAAAACATCCATACTTACTACTGCACCTATTACATACATAGAACACTTAACTCTGATATTAACCCTCCCCTCAAACATCTCCTTGCCAACCTCAACAGAACACATGACCATAACACAAGGCACAGATCACTCTTTGATGTTCCTCGTGTCCATCTCACACTATGTAAAAACTCAATGCACATAAAAGGCCCTAAAATCTGGAATTCATTACCTGTAAATATAAAAGAAACACTACCTGTTTATAAATTCAAGTCTCTTCTCAAAGATCACTTACTCACCCAAAACCAAATAAATACTGAATAACTGAACCTTATAAATTGTATATCTTAAATGTTTCTCACAATTATATCACATAAATGTTAAACCTAAAACCCAATCTAACTTTATTATTTTTTAAATACACTACCTAACAGAATACTCCATTCTACTGAATGTACAACAATGCATACAACCATAAGACCTGTCTTTGTAATACTCACTTGTGCTTTATAGTAACCTGTTTACATTAATGTTTTATCACTGATTTCATCATTGCTTAGTTAATCTTAAGTTAATTTTAAGCCAGCCCGTAATGCTATGCATAGTATAAGTGGCTTTGGCATACTGCTCTTACCTGTATTTGTTGTACCTCTGTATGTGTGCTCAAATTTTTAAATAAATAAATAAATAAATAAATAAATAAATTCAGTATTGGTCCTAGATTTTCACTTAGCAGATTACAATGGGCTTAGAGAACACTTATCTGTGGACTGAGGTAACGAAGAGAGCTATCAGTATGACAGCTTTCTTAACACAATACATGCTGCCCAAAGAACATTTATCCTATATAAGGAAATTAGATCGAATAGAAATGACCCAAAATGGATGAATAATAGGCTCAAATATCTTTTAGGGCAGAAGAAAGAAATTTTTAGATGTATCAAAAGAGATGAGGGTCATCATATCAGTACATTGACATTAAGAGGGACGTTAAAAAGGGGATAAGAAAAGCTAAACGAGAGTATGAAATTAAAGTTGCTAGGGATTCAAAAACTAACCCTAAAAGTTTTTTCCAGGTGTATAGAACAAAAGTTAGGGATAAGTTAGGTCCCCTTAAAAATAATTTGGGGCATCTTACTGACAAAGAATGATTTTAAGTAATTATTTTCTCTCAGTTTTTACACATGAAGACACTAACAATATCCCAGTAATTAATTTTTATAGTGGACCTGAAGGAGATAAATTATGTAACATCACAGTCACTAGTGAAGTGGTTATGAAACAAATAGACTGTCTGAAACAAAATAAATCACCGGGTCCTGATTAGTTTTTTTCAAGGGTTCTTAAGGAATGCAAAATGGAACTTTGTGAACCGTTAACTAATATTTTTAATTTATCTCTTCAAACAGGTGTAGTGTCTGATATGTGGAAGATGGCCAATGTAATTCCTATTTTTAAAGCAGGGGACAAGTCATTACCGTCAAATTACCGCCCAATAAGCCTAACCTCAATTGTAGGCAAATTACTAGTCAATTATAGCTGAAATTATAAGAAGCCATCTCGATAAGCATAGCTTGATTAACCCTTTCAGGGTCCGTCCCGTAGATCTACGGCTTTACGTTCAGGGTCCAAACTGTAGATCTACGTCATGAGCTCAGCTCACTCTGATAAACTGTGAGTGGTACATTTGGGCCTAGATATGAGAGAATACATCTATGTGGTATGTGTGCACCACATAAAACAGATCCTGCAGCACACTGTGTATAATGAGAGAAAAAAAATTTAAATCATGATTTTTCGATTAAAACAGCGACTTTGCAGTGTTTTTTCGTATTTTTTTATAGTTGTATTTGCGATTTCTTGGTCTCATTTGATAGAATGGAAGACATATTACAGAAATAGAGATGATTTTGATTGGTTTTAGCACTGGAAATGGCTTGAAACTGAGCTCAAAGTAGCAGAAATGTTAAATTTTTGCCGATATTAAAGAGTAAACAAATGACCTCACACGTCTAATACACGCCAGCTGGTGGGTCTAATATGCATTCACAAATATGGTGATGATATTTATACAATTACTACAGTATTGCATAATGGTAAATCTTCTATTTTTTGGTGCGAATAAAAATTCATTTTGTGAATAAAAAATCAAAATGGAATTTATTTGTAAAGCCTCAAAACGTAACTAATGAACAGAGGAAATGTTAGTTTAGTTCCAGGAATACCTACATTGTTTATTCTGGACCCTATTTTGAAATTGGAATATTTTGAACTTAGTGTTAAATTGGCCAAATTAACAATTTCCGATCACTTTAATTTGTAGTTGAAACAGATGACTTGGCGATTTCTTGTGCTCAATCGATAGAATAGAAGTAATACTAGTGAAATAGCTAAGAATTTGGTTGACTGGAATAATGAACCCACGTAGACCACAACATGACCCAAGAATACTAAGAATGTAACCCAAATCTTGACAAAATTAGAAGATCTAAGGAAGACAGCCCTGCTAACCCAAACATTGCCTCCGCTGCCAGACAATCACTTAACCCAAGCTCCGAGAAAACAAGCCTTCTCCTCCATTGCTACACAGTATCTACTTCAGTGATACTATGAAAGGATATCGCAGAAGAAACAACACCAGTAATAAAAGAATAACAGCAAGGACCCTAGAACTCAACTTGTCTACCCAGCAGGACGCCAGTGTATCATCAACCCCCCTCACCGCTGCCACCCAGGGAACAACAACAACAACAAACATGGCTGACTCCCCCTCCAACTCCACTCCCTTCAAAGGATTCACCCATGATAACTCAGGTATGATTATTCCTGACAATATCAAGGACTACATCGTTGCTCTAGAAAATGAAATCAAAGATATCAAAGCAACACTCGAGCGACGAGAATCCAAGATAATCAACCTCGAGAATAAGATCCAAAACCTTGAAGAGAAGATTACATCGGGAAGTGTTGACACAGAAAATACTCTAAAAGCAGCTATAGCCAGTCACACTGAGCAAATAACAACAATAAATATGAAGGTTGAAGAAGCAATCAAGGACTGGAATCAGAACATGCACACTCGACTAAATGAATACCTTGATTTCCAAGACGACAAAACTGAACAAGATAAGTTGTCTGATGCAGTTATAATAAACAGTCCACACATTCCTAGTGACATAACACAAGCACAGTGCAAAGAAACTGCTATCAGGATAATACAGAACCACGTACAAGTCATCGTGCAAAACAATGAAATCAAAGAAACACGTTTGTTAGGAAAACCAGGAAGTAAACACAGTATAATGATCAGACTTCATTCATACGATAAAAGAAAGGACCTAATTAAATCAGCAATTACAATGAAAAATGGAGTGTACATAAATGAGTGTCTAACAAAAAAACGTCAAAACCTTCTGTTCAGGCTGAGAAAACTTAAACAGGAAAACAAAATACATCAGTGTTTCACGCGAGATGGGAAAATACTAGTAAGGAAAACATCAACAGGACAACAATATACCATCTCAAATGAACACGATTTCTCTACCTTCCTTAGAAAAGCTGACATTTCTGTAACAGATTAGATAAGTGCCCTTAATACATATATACGTGTGGTACATATAGTGTACGTTACTATTATATTGTGCATAATTATTTTTATTATTTTTCATCACTAGCTAATGCCAACTACCTCCAATACTCTATACTTCTTTCTTACTGCTATTAATTGCTCATAATTTTAAACTACAAGTCAAATCTTACTCCAAATTAATAATATTCATTATTCTTACCTGTCCATTTAATTTTGTTTATCACTACTTTTTTTTTTAGTCACTTTTCATTGTGTATGCAATTAGTGTATATTCCAATTACTTTTTTGCAAGTACCAAAACTATCTTTTGCTAGCTAGTACCAACTACCTCATTTTTTTTACTTTTATTGTGCAATAAACTGCTCAATTTATTTAATATTACAAATCAGATCTTACTCCTAAACCAATATTATTTCATAGTGACCACCTGTCCATTTAACTTTGTTTACCATTACTTAATTTTAGTCCCTTATATATTTTCTCCTTTATTTTAGCTTTATATAACTACCCTAGTTTATATATTCACAATTGTTAAAATAATCAAGGTGCTATTCTCAGGTGCTAAAGTAGAATAAGTTCACAATTTTGCCATTATATTCCAAAGCTCATTATTTGATTACCACTTTATTGTTCACCACAACTTATATTAGTCCCTTTTATATTATTATTTTATACTATAATTCTAACTTTAAAGAATTACCTTTATAGTACTACCTACTATCATATTCCCAAGCTCCATTATTTGATCATCACTATATTTGTATTAGTCCCTTTTATATTGTCTCCTTTATTTTAGCTTAAAAAAAAAAACTACCTTAGCTCATTATTTTACATTTGTTAAATAATTCAGGTGCTATTTTTTAGCTTAAGACTATTTACTTTGTTTTATACTTAATTCTAACTATAGATTCACTACAAATCTTATGATTACAAGCATTGATCCTGATACCAATCTCTTATTTAATGACTTAAATGAATCAAACAGTTACTGTAATTACTACACTGCAGAACAATCAAAGGCACTTCTCAGTGCCAACAACAACATAACTATCTTTAACTACAATATCAGATCTTTAAGCAAGCATTACGATGACCTCATAGCATTACTAAATTCCTTACATGCCAATATGTCCATCATTACACTAACTGAAACCTGGCTAAAGCCTGATAGTACAGATGTCTATGCCATTCCTGGTTACACAGCCATACACAACTGTAGGCCAGACCAACAAGGGGGTGGCACAGCCATATACTACTCAGACCAACTAGAATGTATCACTAATACTTGCACAAGGGATGAACATGGGGAATATATAATAGCCAAATTCAAATCCAAATACCTACAAAAACCTCTCACATTGATAAACATCTACAGAGTTCTACAGTCAAACATTAGCCAATTTAGTCAAAACCTAGGAAGTATGATAACTGATGCACGCATGAACAAAGATCACTTACTACTCTCAGGTGACTTCAATATAAATCTCCTGCAAGACCAGGACCCACACGTTACTGAATTCACAAACACAATGAGTAACTGTATGTTGCTACCAACAGTAACAAAACCTACAAGAGTTACAGAGACTAGTGTTTCCCTACTTGACCACATCTGGACCAACACCATATCCCCTTTAAAATCAGGCATAATTACAGATAATACCACAGACCACTACCCGACTTTCCTCATAACAACTCTTGGTAAATTACCCCAAGACACTACTAAAGTCACCTTCAGACTTCACAATGAGGCAGCCATTAATAACTTCACAACAGCAGTAGCAAACATTGACTGGCACACTGAGCTAGAAATCTATACAGATATTGACGAATGTATTAATAATTTTCTAAAAAAGACCCAATACCTCTATAACAAGCACTGCCCTAAAAAAACTAAACAGATGACAGCTAAGAGACTGAACAGTCCCTGGCTAACACCCAGCATTCTCAAATCCATAAATACAAAACACCAATATGAAAAACAGTACAGAATGGGTCACATAACCAGAGACCAAACAAAACGTTACTCGTCAATCCTAACCAGCCTGATAAGAAGGGCAAAAAAATTGTATTATGAGAACAGATTATCCAACTTATGAGGTGATATAAAAAAGACCTGGAAAACCCTATCAGAAATTCTAGGAACAAAAAAGATATCACGAAATAGCGAAATAAAATTAGCAAAATCAGATGAACCCCAACTCCCACCAACAGAAACAGCAAACAGACTCAATGATTTCTTCTCCACTATAGGACAAAACCTTGCCAATAAAATCCCAAGCTCAGATACCCCACCAAATGACTACCTCACCGGCAACTACCCAAACACACTGTTCCTAGCTCCGACTAACCCATACGAAGTCTCCCTTATTATCAACACACTAAAAAACAAGGCAGGAGATTTAAATACCTTACCACCCTTTATATACAAAAAAGTGTCACAAGTGCTATCACCAATCATTGCAACACTCTTTAACAAATCCATTGAATCCTCCACCTTCCCTACAGTACTCAAAATAGCAAGGGTCACCCCGATCCACAAAGGAGGAGACCAAACAGAGTTGAATAACTACAGGCCAATATCCAACTTACACCCTCTCTCAAAAATCTTCGAAAAATTAATTCATAAACGAATCTACTCCTACCTTATCTCCCAAAACATACTGAACCCCTGCCAATTTGGATTCAGGCCTAATAAAAATACTAATGATGCTATTATACACATGCTAGAACATATATACACTGCAATAGAGAAAAAAGAAGTCCCACTGGGGATCTTCATTGACTTACGTAAAGCTTTTGATACAGTTGACCATGACTTGCTCCACGTAAAATTGTCACACTATGGTATAAGAGGGCACTCCCTCAACTACCTCAAGTCATACCTCAGCAACAGAAGCCAATATGTGTATGCAAATGGGGCAAACTCCTCTGCACAACCAATTACAGTTGGTGTCCCACAGGGAAGTGTCCTTGGCCCTCTTCTCTTTCTCCTATACATAAATGACCTACCAAATGCTTCGCAATTACTCAAACCCACACTATTTGCAGATGACACTACATACGTCTTCTCCCACCCGAGCCCAGTCACGCTAGCCAATACTGTAAATACCGAATTACAGAAAATATCTACCTGGATGAGAACTAACAAACTTACACTAAACATTGACAAAACCTACTTCATTCAGTTTGGTAACAGAGCTACAGATGTCCCTCTTAACATAATGATAAACGGATCACCTATCACAAAGCTAACAGAGGGAAAATTCTTAGGAATCCACCTTGATAATAGACTCAAATTTCATACACATATACAACAAATTTCTAAGAAAATTTCCAAGACTGTAGGCATACTATCGAAGATACGGTACTATGCTCCACAGTCAGCCCTCCTGGCCCTATATCACTCTCTTATTTACCCCTATCTCACCTATGGAATTTGTGCATGGGGCTCAACAACAAGTAACCATCTCAGACCACTAATTACCCAACAAAAGGCTGCAGTTAGAATGATAACAAATTCTCACTATAGGCAGCACACTCCACCAATATTCAATACACTAAACCTCCTCACCATACAAAACATCCATACTTACTACTGCACCTATTACATACATAGAACACTTAACTCTGATATTAACCCTCCCCTCAAACATCTCCTTGCCAACCTCAACAGAACACATGACCATAACACAAGGCACAGATCACTCTTTGATGTTCCTCGTGTCCATCTCACACTATGTAAAAACTCAATGCACATAAAAGGCCCTAAAATCTGGAATTCATTACCTGTAAATATAAAAGAAACACTACCTGTTTATAAATTCAAGTCTCTTCTCAAAGATCACTTACTCACCCAAAACCAAATAAATACTGAATAACTGAACCTTATAAATTGTATATCTTAAATGTTTCTCACAATTATATCACATAAATGTTAAACCTAAAACCCAATCTAACTTTATTATTTTTGAAATACACTACCTAACAGAATACTCCATTCTACTGAATGTACAACAATGCATACAACCATATGACCTGTCTTTGTAATACTCACTTGTGCTTTATAGTAACCTGTTTACATTAATGTTTTATCACTGATTTCATCATTGCTTAGTTAATCTTAAGTTAATTTTAAGCCAGCCCGTAATGCTATGCATAGTATAAGTGGCTTTGGCATACTGCTCTTACCTGTATTTGTTGTACCTCTGTATGTGTGCTCAAATTTTTAAATAAATAAATAAATAAATAAATAAATAAAATGGGAGTCAAAGTCGGCAAAATCGCCGATTCATAAATATCGCTGACACATCAAAATTCGCGAGAGCATAATTTCATCAATTTCCATCAAATTTCGTACTTTTTGTTTTATTACCTTCACAAAAAGATTCTCTACCATTTCATAAGAAAAAATAATTTTTTTTTTTTTTTGAAAATTCTTGGACACTGGGGCACCACTTCAGATTTGGGCCTTGGACCCTGAAGGGGTTAATGATACTCAGCATGGATTCACGAGGGGCTGTTCCTGCCTAACTAATTTATTAACTTTCTTCAGTAAAGCTTTTGAGGCCATTGATCATGATAAAGAATTCGATATTGTTCATTTAGATTATAGTAAGGCTTTTGATAGAGTACCGCACCAGAGACTGTTAAAGAAAGTGGCAGCTCATGGCATTGGGGTGAAAGTGCTGTCATGGATTGAGTCATGGCTCACAGACAGGAAGCAGAGTGTGTCCATAAATAGGGTTAAATCCGAATGGGGATCTGTAACAAGTAGCGTTCCACAGGGATCAGTCTTATGCCCGTTGTTGTTTATAATATACAGTGGACCCTCGACCAACGATATTAATCCGTTCCTGAGAGCTCATCGTTAGTCAAGTTAATTTTCCCCATAAGAAATAAGGAAATCAAATTAATCCGTTCCTGACACCCCAAAGTATTGAAAAAAAAAAATTTTACCACATGAAATACAGTGGACCCCCGGTTTACGATATTATTTCATTCCAGAAGTATGTTCAGGTGCCAGTACTGACCGAATTTGTTCCCATAAGAAATATTGTGAATTAGATTAGTCCATTTCAGACCCCCAAACATACACATACAAACGCACTTACATAAATACACTTACATAATTGGTCGCATTGGGAGCTGATCATAAACCGGGGGTCCACTGTATTAATTTTAATGATGATAAATTAGACACATGTGCAACTCTTGGGTATCTTTATTGAGGAAACGTTTCCTCAATAAAGATACCCAAGAGTTGCACATGTGTCTAATTTATCAACATGTCGGTTCTCTGAACCATTTATCTACATTAATTTTAATACACACACACTGCAGAAGACATGTACAATTACATGACACTTACCTTTATTGAAGATCTGGTGATGATTGATGGGATGGGAGGAGGGGAGTGTGTGGATGGTGTTAGTGTTCAGAAGGGGAATCCCCTTCCATTAGGACTTGAGGTGTCAAGTCCTTTTCTGAGGTTACTTCCCTTCTTTTAATGCCACGAGGACCAGCTTGAGAGTCACTGGACCTCTGTCGCACAACATATCTGTCCATAGAGCTCTGTACCTCCCGTTCCTTAAGATTTGTCTAAAATGGGCCATAACATTGTCATTGTAATAGTTACCAGCACGGCTTGCAATAGCTGTGTTAGGGTGATTTTCATGCATAAAGGTTTGCAGTTCAACCCACTTTGCACACATTTCCTTAATCTTTGAAGTAGGCACAATGGATTCCACAACTGGCATAGGCATCTCAGGGTTAGCCCCAAACCCTTCAAAATCTTTCTTAATTTCCATACTAATTCTCACCCTTTTTATCACAGGGTTGACACTAGAAGCTTTCTTGGGGCCCATGGTGACTTATTTTGCAGGTGCAATCACTAAAAACGCTGTGATAATATGAAATGTTCCGATTGTATGTTTGGATGCAACCGCGGTGGCTGGCTTGTAAACACTGGCACCCATGGGACAAGTGAGGTGCGCTCAGCGCTGGTCAAGTTTTTTAGTGCTAGTCGAGGCAAAATTTTTGCTTTAAAATGTATCGCTAGTCGGATTTAACGTTATACGATGCCATCGTTGGTCGAGGGTCCACTGTATATCAATGATCTTGATGAGGGAATTACTAGTGTAATGTGCAAATTCGCTGATGACACAAAGTTAGATAGGATAACTGATTCAAACATAGATATCAGGGAACTTCAGGAGGATTTAGACAACTCAATAACTGGTCAGAAAAGTGGCAGATGCAGTTCAAAGTAGATAAATGCAAGGTTCTGAAGCTCGGGAGTGTCCACAACCCTAGCACTTATAAGTTAAATAATGTAGAACTTAGCCATACAGATTGAGAAAAGGACTTGGGGGTTATGATAAGCAGCAACCTTAAACCAAGACAGCAATGCCTAAGCGTACATAATAAGGCTAACAGATTACTGGGATTTATATCAAGAAGTGTAAGCAACAGAAGTTCAGCAGTTATATTACAGCTTTATACATCATTAGTAAGGCCTCACCTAGATTATGCATCTCAGTTCTGGTCTCCATATTACAGAATGGACATAAATTCGTTAGAAAACATTCAGCGTAGAATGAGTAAATTAATACATAGCATTAGAAATCTTCCTTATGAAGAAAGATTGAAGACCCTTAAATTACATTCACTTGTTAGATGAAGAATGAGGGGAGACATGATCAAAGTGTATAAGTGGAAGATGGGTATTAATAAAGGGGATATAAATAAGGTCTTGAGGATATCTTTCCAAGAGAGAACCCGCAGTAATAAGAACATAAGAAAGGAGGAACACTGCAGCAGGCCTGTTGGCCCATACTAGGCAGGTCCTTAACAATCCTTCCCATTAACAAAATATTTGCCCAACCCAATTTACAATGCTACCCAAGATATAAGTTTTGATGATTCTATTGACTCATGCAAGTCTCACTCAAATCCAACCCCTCTCACTCATGTATTTATCCAACCTAAATTTGAAACTACCGAATGTTTTAGCTTCAATAACCCTACTAGGCAGACTGTTCCACTCATCAACTACCCTATTTCCAAACCAATTCTTTCCTATATCCTTTCGAAATCTAAACTTATCTAATTTGAATCCATTACTGCGGGTTCTTTCTTGAAGTGATATCCTCAAAACCTCATTTATATCCCTTTTGTTAATACCATCTTCCACTCATACACTTCGATCATGTCTCCCCTCATTCTTCGTCTTACAAGTGAATGTAGTTTAAAAGTCTTCAATCGTTCTTCGTACGGAAGATTTCTAAAGCTATATATTAATTTGGTCATTCTACGCTGGATATTTTCTAGTGAATTTATATCTATTCTGTAATATGGAGACCAGAACTGAGCTGCGTAATCTAGGCGAGGCCTTACTAATGATGTATAAAGCTGTTAAATAACCGCTGGACTTCTGTTGCTTACACTTCTAGATATAAATCCCAGTAATCTGTTTGCTTTGTTACATACGCTTAGGCACTGCTGTCTTGGCTTAAGGTTGCCGCTTACCATAACCCCCAAATCCTTTCCGCAATCTGTATGGCTAAGTTCTACGTTATTTAACTGATAAGTACTAGGGTTATGGACACTCCTGAGCTTCAGAACCTTGCATTTATCTACACTGAACTGCATCTGCCGCTTTTCTGATCACAAACTGAGTTTGTCTAAATCCTCCTGAAGTTCCGTGACATCTAAGTTTGAATCAATTATCCTACCTATCTTTGTGTCATCAGCAAATTTGCTCATATCACTAGTAATTCCCTCACCAATGTCATTGATATATATTATAAACAGCAACGAGCCCAAGACTGATCCCTGTGGAATGCCACTTGTTACAGATCCCCACTCGGATTTAACCCCATTTAAGCATACTCTCTGCTTCCTATTGGTGAGCCATGACTTGATCCATGACAGCACTTTTCTCCCACTGCCATGAGCTGCCACTTTCTTTAACAGTCTCTGGTGTGGTACTCTATCAAAAGCCTTACTAAAACCTAAATAAACAATATCGAATTCTTTATCATGATCATTGGCCTCAGAAGCTTTACTGAAGAAGGTTAATACAGTGGACCCCCACCTTATGATATTAATCCGTTCCTGAGACCTCATCGTAAGCCAAAATTATCATAAGGCGAATTAATTTTCCCCACAAGAAACAATGGAAATCAAATTAATCCATGCAAGACACCCCAAAGTATGAAAAAAAAATTTTTTTTTACCACATGAAATATTAATTTTAACACACACAAACTGAAGAAGACATGCACAATTACTACTCTACTTAGAATACATGACACTTACCTTTATTGAAGATCTGATGATGCTTGATGGGAGGAGGGGAGAGAGTGGAGGTTATTGTTTAGAAGGGGAATCCCCTTCCATTAAGACTTGAGGTAGCAAGTCCTTTCCCGGGGTTACTTCCCTTCCTCTTTTAATGCCACTAGGACCAGCTTGAGAGTCACTGGACCTCTGTCGCACAACAAGACTGTCCATAGAGGTTTGTACCTCCCGTTCCTTTAACCCTTTGACTGTCGCGGCCGTATATATACATCTTACGAGGTACCGTGTTTGACGTATATATACTCATAAATTCTAGCGGCTTCAAATCAAGCAGGAGAAAGGTGGTAGGCCCACATGTGAGAGAATGGGTCTGTGTGGTCAGTGTGCACCATATAAAAAAAATCCTGGAGCACGCAGTGCATAATGAGAAAAAAGAAATTCCGACCGTTTTTTTAATTAAAATGCCGACTTTGTGGTCTATTTTCGTATAGTATTTATGGTTGTATTCTCGTTTTCTTGGTCTCATTTGATAGAATGGAAAACATATAGAAATAGAGGTGATTTTGATTGATTTACTATAAAAAGAACCTAGAAATGGAGCTCAAAGTAGGGGAAATGTTTGATTTTTGCCAATGTTCAAAAGTAAACAAATGATGCCATTGTCCAATAAATATCCAACTAGCCATTCTAATATGCAGTCATGAATGGGTTGATGTTATTTATACAATTATTACAGTATTGCAGTAGTCTGCATAATAGTAAGTCTTCTATTTTTTGTTTACCTGGAGTTTACCTGGAGAGAGTTTCGGGGGTCAACGCCCCCGCGGCCCGGTCTGTGACCAGGCCTCCTGGTGGATCAGCACCTGATCAACCAGGCTGTTGCTGCTGGCTGCATGCAAACCAACGTACGAGCCACAAGAGTACGAGTAAGAGTAATATCAGAGGGGCCTGGAGACGTGACTGATGAACAAAGAAAATGTTATTTTAGAGCCAGGAATGTCTGCATTGTTCATTCTGGACCTTATTTTGAAATTGTCATATTTTTTAGTTTTCGTGAAATTGGCCAAATTGCAAATTTCTGACCACATTATTAAGTAGTTGAAATTGGTAAATGGGCAGTTTCTTGTACTCAATCGATAGAAAAAATGGAGTTCTAAAGAAATAGCTATGAGTTTGGGCGACTGGAACAATGGAATTAGCCGAAAATAGGGCTCAAAGTGGGCGAAATCGCCAATTTGTGAACAGCGCCGAGGTCGCTAACTTTGCGAGACCATAATTCAGTCAGTTTTCCATCAAATTTCGGTTTTTTGGTGTCATTACAATCGGGAAAAGATTCTCTATCATTTCATAAGAAAAATAATTTTTTTTTTTTAAATTTTGCGACACCAGGAGACACCTCAGGATTGGGGGTTGCGACAGTCAAAGGGTTAAGATTTGCCTAAAATGGGCCACAACATTGTCATTGTAATAGTCACCAGCATGGCTTGCAATAGCTGTGTTAGGGTGATTTTCATCTATAAAGGTTTGCACTTCAACCCACTTTGCACACATTTCCTTAATCTTTGAAGTAGGCACAATGGATTCCATAACTGGCATAGGCTTCTCAAGAGTTAGCCCCAAACCCTTCAAAAGCTTTCTTAATCTCAATACTAATTCTCATCCTTTTTACCACAGGGTTGGCACTAGAAGCTTTCTTGGGGGCCCATGGTAACTTATTTTGCAGTTACAAGCACAAAAAACACTGGGATAAGGTGAAATGTACCGAATGTATGCATGGATGCGACCTCACTGGCTGGCTTGTAAACACTGGTGCTGAGGCCACACGTGGGACGCGCCCCAGACGAATCACGTAAGACGAGTTTTTTATCGCAAGGCGAGGCAAAATTTTTGCATTACAATGTATCGTATGGCGGATTTAATGTAATGTGATGCCATCGTAAGGCGGGGGTCCACTGTAAATTAGTTAGGCAGGAACGGCCCCTCGTGAATCCATGCTGAGTATCATTAACCCTTTCAGGGTCCGAGGCCAAAATCTGAAGTGGTGCCCCAGTGTCCAAGAATTTTCAAAAAAAAAAAAAATTATTATTTTTTCTTATGTAATGGTAGAGAATCTTTTTGTGAAGGTAATAAAACAAAAAGTACGAAATTTGATGGAAAATTGACGAAATTATGCTCTCGTGAATTTTGATGTGTCAGCGATATTTACGAATCGGCGATTTTGCCGACTTTGACTCCCATTTTAGGCCAATTACATTATTCCAGTCGACCAAATTCCTAGCTATTTCACTAGTATTACTTCTATTCTATCGACTGAGCACAAGAAATCGCCAAGTCAACCATTTCAACTACAAAATAAAGTGACCGGAAATTGGTAATTTGGCCAATTTAACACAAAGTTCAAAATATTCCAATTTCAAAATAGGGTCCAGAATAAGCAATGTAGGTATTCCTGGCACTAAACTAACATTTCCTCTGTTCATTAGTTATGTTTTGAGGCTTTACAAATAAATTCCATTTTGAATTTTTATTCACATAATGAATTTTTATTCAAACCAAAAAATAGAAGATTTACTGTTATGCAATATTGTAATAATTATATAAATATCATCACCACATTTGTGAATGTATATTAGACCCACCAGCTGGCGTGTATAAGACGTGTGAGGTCGTTTGTTTACTCTTGAACATCGGCAAAAATTTAACATTTCCGCCACTTTGAGCTCAGTTTCAAGCCATTTCCAGTGCTAACACCAATCAAAATTATATCTATTTCTGTGATATGTCTTCCATTCTATCAAATGAGACCAAGAAATCACAAATACAACTATAAAAAACATACGAAAAAACACTGCAAAGTCGCTGTTTTAATCGAAAATCACGGTCTCAGTTTTTTTTTCACTCATTATACACAGTGTGCTGCAGGATTTGTTTTATGTGGTGCACACATACCACATAGATGTATTCTCTCATATCTATGCCCAAATTTACCACTCACAGTTTATCAGAGTGAGCTGAGCTCATGACGTAGATCTACGGTTTGGACCCTGAACGTAAAGCCGTAGATCTACGGGACGGACCCTGAAAGGGTTAATCAAGCTGTGCTTATCGAGATGGCTTCTTATATTATCAGCTATAACTGACTAGTAATTTGCCTATAATTGAGGTTAGGCTTATTGGGCGGTAATTTGATGGTAACGACTTGTCCCCTGCTTTAAAAATAGGAATTACATTAGCCATCTGCCACATATCAGACACTACACCTGTTTGAAGAGAAATATTAAAAATATTAGTCAATGGTTCACAAAATTCCATTTTACACTCTTTAAGAACCCTTGAAAAAAGTTAATCAGGGCCCGGGGATTTATTTTGCTTTAACCAGTCTATCTGTTTGATAACCATTTTGGTAGTGACTGTGATATTGCATAATTTATCATCATCAGGCCCACTATAAAAATTAATTACTGGGATATTGTTAGTGTCTTCCCGAGTGAAAACCGAGAGAAAATAATTATTAAGAAGAGAGCACATTTCATTCTCCTTGTAAGCGAGATGCCCAGAGTTATTTTTAAGGGGACCTACCTTATCTCTAACTTTTGTTCTATAATGGATTCAAATTAGATTTAGAAAGGATATAGGAAAGTATTGGTTTGGAAATAGGGTAGTGATGAGTGGAACAGTCTACCTAGTTGGGTTATTGAGGGTAAAACCTTGGGTAGTTTCAAATTTAGGTTGGATAAATACATGAGTGAGAGGGGTTGGATTTGAGTGGGACTTGCATATGAGAGTGGATAGTTATCAGAACTTATTTCTTGGGTGGAACTGAAAATTGGGTTGGGCAAATGTTTAATTAGTAGGATGGATTGTAAAGGACCTGCCTAGTATGGGCCAACAGGCCTGCTGCAGTGTTCCTCCTTTCTTATGTTCTTATTCACAAAGAAAAACTAAGCATTTTTTGCAGGATCTTAACCCCTAAACGGTCCAAAAGTATATGTATGTTCTTACGCATAGCACCCCAAACGTATACTATATGTTTTAATTTTCCTGCCTCCAAATTTGGCACGATTGGCCCGAGATGTCTGGTCAGCACAGAATCGGTCTTAACACTCGGTGCTCAATATTAAAAAAATCTGGGACCACTTAGTACCTTGTGGGAGTGCCAGTTAAACTGAGCCCCAGCTAGAGCAAACAGTGCAGCAAACACCAAGGATTCACTGATGTAATGTCATATTAACACTCCTCTGTGTCCATGTACTGTTTGTAACAGCTTGACAAAGTTCCTGGAGAGCGAAACGTTGCCACAATAAAATGTCACATTAGTTGCACTTGTGTCCTTTTAGTTCATGATGTTGACAAGCTGGCTAACAATATCCTCC
This sequence comes from Cherax quadricarinatus, assembly GCF_038502225.1. Lineage (NCBI taxonomy): Eukaryota > Metazoa > Arthropoda > Malacostraca > Decapoda > Parastacidae > Cherax > Cherax quadricarinatus. The sequence continues at coordinate 11,798,529 of NC_091332.1, read as the reverse complement.
ATCCCAGCCCCAGGAAAGCAAACCCTCTATCTCCTACTCCTATCCTTCAAGCAGAAAGCCCTATCCATGTACCTAACCTGGCACTAGAAGCTTTCTTCGGGCCCAAGGTGGCTTATTTAGCAGTTACAAGCACTAAAAACACTGGAATACAAAATGTACCGAATGTATGCTGGGGAACGACCGCACTGGCTTGTAAACATTGGCACACTAACTGAAGGCAGGGCAGCTAAGGTGCATTCAGGCCAGAGGGACACGTGGACACGTTCGGGATGAATGATTAAGTTGAGTTTTTGTTCGTACACCGGGGGAAATTTTTTATGCCAAAATGCTTCATAAGTCGATTTTATCATTAGACGAGGCCTTCGTAAGTCGGGGGTTCACTATACTTAACAAAATGTCACTAAATATGTATATCAATAATGAAACAGCTGTAATTCATGTGGGCTCAATAAATAAATAAAAAAAAAATCAGTTGTTAACCTGTAAACGGTCCAAACTTATATATACATTTTTTCAACATTTGAAAGTATGTAAAAAAAGTAATTTTTTTTTTTTTATATTTGAAAATGTGTAAAAAAACTTTGATCTACTTTTTTTTTTATTATATTTGAAAATATGTAAAAAAAAAAAAACGTAGATCTACTTTTGGAGCATTACACATGTGAACGTAGATCTGCTTGGACCGTTTACGGGTTAAAGAACTGTCCATGCTAATTTGGTGTTAACAATAGTCATCCTGCCTTGGTGGGAGACAGCTGACATGTTAAAAAAAAAAAATGAGCAATTCGATATAAAATGTATGAATAGAATATTAAACCCTTTTATAACAAAATTAAATTACTAACCTTATGCTGGTTGGAATCACAGGAGTAGTACTCGTCAGATTTTGATTCTACAGATGGAGAGATATTCATAAATTCAACAACTTCTTGTCGTACTGTAAGGAATGAACAAAATATTTTTGTGGGGAAAAAATCCTACTGAGATTTCAACCCCTACTCAAATATGTTAAGATCATGCTGAAAAAACTAATCAATTTAAATACTTTAACTACATATGCAGGTACTGTAATGTGAAGAACTGTAACAGGGTTCTACATACAGAATATATAAATATTTATAAACTATCTATTTAAATAACTACAATACCAGTGATGTTAACTCACTACAAAATTGTTTCTTATTTTCATTAAAATTTCTTGACAGTGCCTCTCCCACTATCATCTGCTCTCCTTTTGCACTCTCTCACCACTCTCTTCACCTTTCTTTTACTCTCCATATACTCTGCTCTTCTTATAATACTTCTGCTTTGTAAAAACCTCTCATAAGCTACCTTTTTCTCTTTTATCACACCCTTTACTTCATCATTCCACCAATCACTCCTCTTTCCTCCTGCACCCACCTTCCTATAACCACAAACTTCTGCCACATTCTAATACTGCATTTTTAAAAATATTCCAACCCTGTTCAAACCCCCTACTACTCATACTTGCACTAGCCCACCTTTCTGCCAAGAGCTGCTTATATCTCACACGAACTTCCTCCTCCCTTAGGTTATACACTTTCACCTCTCTCTTACTTGTTGCCATTTTCCTCTTGTCCCATCTACCTCTTACTCTAACTGTAGCTACAACTAAATAATGATCCGATATATCAGTTGCTCCTCTATAAACATGTACATCCTGGAGCCTACCCATCAACCTTTTAACCACCAATACATAATCTAACAAACTACTTTCATTACGTGCTACATCATACCTCGTATATTTATTTATCCTCTTTTTCATAAAATATGTGTGTAGAAGAGAGGGAGGCTACTTCCTGGTTGTTTAATATATTTATAGATGGGGATGTAAAAGAAGTAAATGCTAAGGTGTTTGGAAGAGGGGTGGGATTAAATTATGGAGAATCAAATACAAAATGGGAATTGACACAGTTACTTTTTGCTGATGATACTGTGCTTATGGGAGATTCTAAAGAAAAATTGCAAAGGTTAGTGGACGAGTTTGGGAGTGTGTAAAGCTAGAAAGTTGAAAGTGAACATAGAAAGGAGTAAGGTGATGAAGGTATCAAATGATTTAGATAAAGAAAAATTGGATATCAAATTGGAGAGGAGGAGTATGGAAGAAGTGAATGTTTTCAGATATTTGGGAGTTGACGTGTCAGCAGATGGACTTATGAAGGATGAGGTTAATCATAGAATTGATGAAGGAAAAAAGGCAAGTGGTGCGTTGAGGTATATGTGGAGACAAAAAAAACGTTATCTATGGAGGCAAAGAAGGGAATGTAAGTATAGTGGTATCAACACTCTTATATGGGGGTGAAGCTTGGGTTGTAAATGCTGCAGTGAGGAGATGGTTGGAGGCAGTGGAGATGTCCTGTCTAAGGGCAATGTGTGGTGTAAATATTATGCAGAAAATTCAGAGTGTGGAAATTAGGAGGTGTGGAGTTAATGAAAGTATTAGTCAGAGGGCTGAAGAGCGGTTGTTGAGGTGGGTTGGTCATTTAGAGAGAATAGATCAAAGTAGAATGACATGGAGAGCATATAAATCTGTAGGGGAAGGAAGGCGAGGTAGGGGTCGTCCTTGAAAAGGTTGGAGGGAGGGAGTAAAGGAGGTTTGTGTGGGCGAGGGGCTTGGACTTCCAGCAAGCATGCGTGAGCGTGTTAGATAGGAGTGAATGGAAATGATGGTATTTGGGACCTGACGAGCTGCTGGAGTGTGAGCAGGGTAATATTTAGTGAAGGGATTCAGGGAAACCAATTACACAAGGGTATTAAAAGAGGACAACATCAAAGCTGCTTTCATAGAAAACCTGGAAGCTTTCTACAACAGATGGGAACATAAAAAGTCTGGGCTGAATGGTACTGCCCTTGATACTGGCCATGTAGTCACAAACTGTAAGGCTGGAGGTGATGTCCTGGGAGACAGTAATAGTAAAGCTGGAGGTGCTGTCCTGGGAGACAGTAATGGTGAAGCTGGAGGTGCTGTCCTGGGAGACAGAAATGGTGAAGCTGGAGATACTGTCCTGGGAGACAGTAATGGTGAAGCTGGAGATTTTGTCCAGGTAGTCGGGAATTATACGCAGGAAGGAATACATATAAATGACCTCATAGGGGACAGGAGCCATAGTAGGGAAACAAGTGTAGTCAAAGATAAGATAAAACCAATATTGCAAACTAGAAATACCGCAGGAAATAGCAAACAAGAGGACTCCAATAGCAATAGTGAGGATAAATTACCAAAAACAACTGGTGGGAGCTCCATTGTTGGTGCTAGGGAGGATAGAAGTAAGACAGGGAAACATGCACCAACAGGGAATACAGTCACAGAAACCCAAGGCAAGCGGAAACCAAGCCTGTGCACATACTATGCACTTGGTATCTGCTGGCATGGGAAATCTGGAAAAACAGATGGGACGTGCAACTATGACCACCCTAGAAAATGCCATGCCCATATGACAACAGGAAAATGCAAACTCCCTTCCTGTAAGCTTTTTCACCCTGAAATGTGTACCTCTTCAGTACAGGAAAGACTGTGCTATAACTTAAATTGCCAGGCATACCATCTAAAGGGGACAAAAAGATACAAAACATCCAGGCCATGGGAAAACCTGGGTAGCCACAGCCACTCAAGAGGGAGAGGTTTTTTAGTGCCAGGAAGGAAAAAAAACTGGCAGGAAATGGCAGAAATCGTACACCAAATCCAGTCATTCCTGGAGTGGAACCACAGTCGATGGCCTCCACTCCAAACCAACAGATACAGATACTAATGCCGGAAAAAAAATCCCCCCCCAGTACCAACAATACCACCAGTCCGATAACATTCTTCTTTGCAAATATACAGGGTCTAAAGCCAGCAACAAACAACAAAATACCTTTCATCCGTGGACTGCTTGCAGAGGCAAAGGCAATGTTCGCGGCTTTCAATGAGACCCACATAAAGGATCACTTGGACAATGAAATATGGATCCCAGGTTACAACCTATACAGATGTGACAGAGTGAACAGGCAAAAGGGGGGGGTTGGCCTGTACATTGCAGAGTCACTTGTTTGCACAGAACTGCTTAATGCCTCAAATGACGTAGTGGAAGTCTACAAGCCTCCGGATGCAACATCCCAGCAATTCCAGGAACAGCTGTTAAAAATTGACCACTGTCTGGAAAATCTTCCAGCTCCTGCACCCAACATCTTGCTCCTGGGGGATTTCAACTTAAGGCACCTAAAATGGAGGAACATAGCAAATAATATTGTTGCAGTAATAACACCAGGAGGCAGCTCTGATGAAAACTCACACTCACACGAGCTTTTAAATCTCTGCACAAAATTCAATTTAAACCAGCAAATAATAGAGCCTACTAGACTGGAGAATACACTAGACCTCATATTCACTAACAATGATGATCTGATAAGAAATGTCACCATATCAAAAACAATATACTCAGATCACAACATAATTGAGGTTCAGACAGGTATGCGAGGAGCCCCAGACCGACAAAATGAGACTAGTCACGAGGGAGCATTCACCAAATTCAACTTCAATAACAAAAACAAAGTGGGACCAAGTAAACCAAGTCCTAACCGATATAAGCTGGGAAGATATACTAAGCAACACAGACCCAAACTTATGCCTAGAACAGATTAACTCGGTGGCACTCGATGTATGCACAAGGCTTATTCCTCTAAGAAAAAGGAGGAGTAGATGTAAAATAGAAAGAGACAGGCGCTCCCTTTACAGGCGACGGAAAAGAATAACAGAGCGGCTAAAAGAGGTCAATATATCTGAAATGCGCAGGGAGACACTGGTCAGAGAAATAGCAAGCATCGAACTTAAGCTAAAAGAATCCTTTAGGAGTCAGGAATCGCGGGAAGAACTAAAAGCTATAAATGAAATCGAAAGAAACCCAAAGTATTTCTTCTCCTATGCCAAATCAAAATCGAGAACAACGCCCAGTATTGGGCCCCTACTTAAACAAGATGGGTCCTACACAGATGACAGCAAGGAAATGAGTGAGCTACTCAAGTCCCAATATGACTCAGTTTTTAGCAAGCCGCTAACCAGACTGAGAGTCGAAGATCAAAATGAATTTTTTATGAGAGAGCCACAAAATTTGATTAACACAAGCCTATCCGATGTTATCCTGACGCCAAATGACTTCGAACAGGCGATAAATGACATGCCCATGCACTCTGCCCCAGGGCCAGACTCATGGAACTCTGTGTTCATCAAGAACTGCAAGAAGCCCCTATCACGAGCCTTTTCCATCCTATGGAGAGGGAGCATGGACACGGGGGTCGTCCCTCAGTTACTAAAAACAACAGACATAGCCCCACTCCACAAAGGGGGCAGTAAAGCAACAGCAAAGAACTACAGACCAATAGCACTAACATCCCATATCATAAAAATCTTTGAAAGGGTCCTAAGAAGCAAGATCACCACCCATCTAGAAACCCATCAGTTACACAACCCAGGGCAACATGGGTTTAGAACAGGTCGCTCCTGTCTGTCTCAACTACTGGATCACTACGACAAGGTCCTAAATGCACTAGAAGACAAAAAGAATGCAGATGTAATATATACAGACTTTGCAAAAGCCTTCGACAAGTGTGACCATGGCGTAATAGCGCACAAAATGCGCGCTAAAGGAATAACAGGAAAAGTCGGTCGATGGATCTATAATTTCCTCACTAACAGAACACAGAGAGTAGTCGTCAACAGAGTAAAGTCCGAGGCAGCTACGGTGAAAAGCTCTGTTCCACAAGGCACAGTACTAGCTCCCATCTTGTTCCTCATCCTCATATCCGACATAGACAAGGATGTCAGCCACAGCACCGTGTCTTCCTTTGCAGATGACACCCGAATCTGCATGACAGTGTCTTCCATTGCAGACACTGCAAGGCTCCAGGCGGACATCAACCAAATCTTTCAGTGGGCTGCAGAAAACAATATGAAGTTCAACGATGAGAAATTTCAATTACTCAGATATGGTAAACATGAGGAAATTAAATCTTCATCAGAGTACAAAACAAATTCTGGCCACAAAATAGAGCGAAACACCAACGTCAAAGACTTGGGAGTGATTATGTCGGAGGATCTCACCTTCAAGGACCATAACATTGTATCAATAACATCTGCTAGAAAAATGACAGGATGGATAATGAGAACCTTCAAAACTAGGGAGGCCAAGCCCATGATGACACTCTTCAGGTCACTTGTTCTATCTAGGCTGGAATATTGCTGCACTCTAACAGCACCTTTCAAGGCAGGTGAAATTGCCGACCTAGAAAATGTACAGAGAACTTTCACGGCGCGCATAACGGAGATAAAACACCTCAATTACTGGGAGCGCTTGAGGTTTCTAAACCTGTATTCCCTGGAACGCAGGAGGGAGAGATACATGATTATATACACCTGGAAAATCCTAGAGGGACTAGTACCGAACTTGCACACGAAAATCACTCACTACGAAAGCAAAAGACTTGGCAGACGATGCACCATCCCCCCAATGAAAAGCAGGGGTGTCACTAGCACGTTAAGAGACCATACAATAAGTGTCAGGGGCCCGAGACTGTTCAACTGCCTCCCAGCACACATAAGGGGGATTACCAACAGACCCCTGGCAGTCTTCAAGCTGGCACTGGACAAGCACCTGAAGTCAGTTCCTGATCAGCCGGGCTGTGGCTCGTACGCTGGTTTGCGTGCAGCCAGCAGCAACAGCCTGGTTGATCAGGCACTGATCCACCAGGAGGCCTGGTCACAGACCGGGCCGCGGGGGCGTTGACCCCCGAAACTCTCTCCAGGTAAACTCCAGGTAAACAGTGGACCCCCGCATAACGATCAGCTCCCAACTCGACCAATTATGTAAGTGTATTTTTGTAAGTGCTTTTGTAGGTCTATTTTTGGGGGTCTGAAACGGACTAATCTAATTCACAATATTTCTTATGGGAACAAATTCGGTCTATAACGGCACCCAAACAGACTTCTGGATTGAAATAATATCGTTATGTGGGGGTCCACTGTATTTTTATATAGCTGGACTCGAGCCCTGGAAATGGGAAATACAATGTCTGCACTTTAAAGGAGAGGTTTGGGATATTGGCAGTTTGGAGGGATATGTTGTGTATCTTTATACGTATATGCTTCTAAACTGTTGAATTCTGAGTACCTCTGCAAAAACAGTGATTATGTGTGAGTGAGGCTAAAGTTTTGAATGATGATGAAAGTATTTTTTTTCTTTCTTTTTGGGTCACCCTGCCTTGGTGGGAGATGGCCTACTTGTTAACCCTTAAACTGTCCAAACGTAGATCTACGTTTGGACAGTTTGATGTTTTGAGTCAGCACTATTATACATGTTGCACTTACAGAAAGAAAGGCTATACTTATGGGAATTCTCTTGTGCACCAGCATAATTCTCTGTGTCCAGAAGTTTAGTGAGTTGCTTAACGATTTCCAAGTGATGTTGGTGGTAAGCACAGTCCACAGGTAACTGTCCCTTCATATCACCTAGCAAAGGATCGCCACCATTAACAAGGAGGAGATCCAGCAGACGACTGTAACCCATTGATGCAGCAATGTGTAAACTGGTCTTGCCTTCTTTGTCTCTGCAACAGTAATTCATTATGGACCAAAACTCCATTTATAATTCTGATTATCATGAAAATGTACTTATATGAAAAATGTACTTCAATGAAAAGTGTCATTACATATGTACTGTACTTAGCCAGCAAATTCCAGATTCATGTAAGAAGTGTAAAATATACAAATATATAAATATACAAACCAATGTAATACTTATAATGCAAGTTCTTCTGATGGTAATTTTTGCCACAGATGGTTAATTTTCTTAAGATAACACTGACTGTGCTCAACATTTATGCAGTACATGCAGCATGAAGATGAACACCTATTGTACGAAATAGCAATAACTTCTTATTTAAAAGGTTCAAAAATTTTGTATGCAAGTACATGTGTATCAGTTATGGAAGCTGTGAAGAAGTGAAGGATGAGAAAGATGTACTTTCTGAAAGAGAACCTGCAAAAATTACCATATATGGAAACTGAACATTTAAAACAGCATCAACCTACATAAATTAAAGGAGTAAAAAACCTCTTACAATGACATGCACAAGAAGAACAACAAGGAAATACAGTGGAATCTTGGTTTTTGTTTGCCCTGGTTTTCGTCAAATTTGGTTTTCAATTACTTGTATTGTCCCACTTTTCGTTCATCAGCTTGGCTTTTGTCCGCTATTCCAAACGTATCCACATGCCCGTGCCCGCACAAAGCATCCCACACACGCATTCTGAGTCAGTCTGGCTTTGTTTCTTGTCGAGTGAACATTACCCTGCACATTCACATGAAACATTTCGTAATAATCGATTGTTTTTTAGTAATTGTTTATCGAGTGCTACTGCTAAATAAGCCATCATGGGGGCCTAAGAAAGTTCCGAGTGCCAGCCTTGTGATAAAGAAGGTGAGAAACACGATAGAATTCAAGAAAGAACTTTTAGAAAAGTACAAAAGTGGCGTACGTGTGGTTGATCTCGCCAGGATGTACGGGAAGTCCTCATCAACAATTAGTTCCATCCTGGCAAAGAAAAAAGAAATCAAGGAATCTGATGTTGTGAAAAGGGTAAATGTGCTAATGAAACAGAGATTGCAAAAATTGAAGATATTGAGAAGTTGTTGTTGGTGTGGATCAACAAAATACAGTTAGCCCGAAACAGTATTGTGGAGGCGATAATTTGCAAAAAGGCAAAGCAGTTGCATGTGGATCTCATAAAGAATACGTCTGTAACGAGGGCTGCTGTAAGTGAATTGAAGGCCAGCAGAGGCTGGTTTAACAACTACAAGAAGCGATCTGGCATACACAGTGTGTTCAGGTATGACGAGGCTGCAAGTTCTGACAAATGTGCGGCCAAAGAATTCGTTGATGAATTCAAGGAGTACGTAGAGGCTGAAGGATTCCTCCCCCAACAAGTCCTCAACTGTGACGAAACAGGCCTGTTTTGGAAGAAAATGCCACAGAGGACCTACATCATGAAGGAGGAAAAGGTACTGCCAGGACACAAGCCTATGAAGGATAGGCTAACTCTTTTTGTTCTATGGTTATTGCTAGTGGGGTTTCAAAGTGAAGCCTTTGCTGGTGTATCACTGAAAATCCCAGTGTTCAAGAAAAACCATGTCATCACGAGTAAATTATGTGTGATGTGGAAGGCTAACAATAAGGCATGGGTCACAAAGCAAATTTTCAAAGAGTGGATCAATGAAGTGTTTGGCCCAAGTGTGAAGAAATACCTCCTGAAAAATAAATTGTCACTCAAGTGCCTCCTGGTAATGGACAATGCTCCTGCTCATCCTCCAGACTTGGAAGACCAGTTGCTGGAGGAGTTTAGTTTCATCACAGTGAAGTTCTTGCCCCCTAATACCATTCCTCTCATCCAGCCCATGGACCAGCAGGTCATTTCAAACTTCAAATAGCTGTACACCAAAGTAATGTTTCAAAGGTGCTTTGAAGTGACCTCGGACACTGAATTGACCCTAAGAGTTCTGGAGGCATCACTTTAATATCCTCAATTACATAAGCCTTATAGATAAGGCTTGGCAGGAATCGACTTCCAGGACGATGAACTCTGCTTGGAGGAAACTGTGGCCATAATGTGTCCAAGAGAAGGATTTTGAAGGGTTTGAAGCTGACCCTGATAACCCTATGCCTGTTGTGGAAGGTATTGTGGCTTTCAGGAAGTCCATGGTGTTGGATGTGAGTGGCCAGGATGTGGAAGAGTTGGTGGATGACCACAGGGAAGAGCTAACCACTGAAGAGTTGCAACCCCTTCAACTGGAATAGCGACAGATGGCAGCTGAGGAAATTGCTTCAGAGGAGGAAGAGAGAGGGAAGAATGTGCCTTCTTCAGCAATAAAGGACATTTGTGCAAAGTGGAGTGAGATGTAAAGTTTTGTGGAGAAATATCACCCTAACAAAGCTGTCTGCAACATGTTCAACGACAATGCTGTGTCCCATTATAGGCAAATCTTAAAGAGACGCCAGAAACAGACACCTCTGGACGGATTTTTTGCGCGATAGGGGTACAGTGACTCAAGCTGATCCTAGTGCCAGTAAAAGACAAAGAAGGGAAGTTACCTCGGGTAGGGACCTGAAACCTGAACTCCTTATGGAAGGGGATTCCCCTTCCAAACAATAACCTCTCCTTCCTCTCCCCTCATTGCCATCTTCCATACGTCAACAAGAGTCTTCAATAAAGTTACAACTGATTTAAATGTTCATTTATCCATTAAAATTAATGCTTTATATTTATTTCTCATCATTTTCTGTATGTAAAACTATAGTTGTCTAAAATGTACTGTTTGTTAATATTTTTGGGTGTCTGGAACAGATTAATTACATTTACACTATTTCTTACAGGAAATATTGCTTTTTCGTCGAATTTGGTTTTCATCAGACTCTCTGGAACGAATTAAAAACAAAAACCGAGGGTCCAAAGTATTGTATCACTGAGTTAACACTGACCTGATTTTAAGTCTTTGCTGGTGGGCCCGACACAGGATTAAATACTGAGAAAAATGGATACAATACAAAACAATACAGTGGAACCCAGAGTTTCGAATGCCTTGACTATTGTATGCTTTGAGTATAGACTGCATTTTTCAGCTCAATTTTATACCAAGTTTCGTACTGTGCCCCATGTTTGGTACCACGTACCAGACCTGTCCGCCTGCTCATTCCTGACCACATCCCCCGAGCAGGCGTCATGAGCCAATTTGGCTTTATTAATGCTTGAGTGAACACTAACCTGCATGCTCATCCAAACATTTCACAATTAATTCATTGCGTTTGGTGCTTGTTTATTAATTGCGACTGTGAAATAGCTACCATGGGCCCTGACTCTGCCAACCCTATGCCTGTTGTGGAAGGTACTGTGGCACTGGGGAAGTCCATGGGGTTGGAGGCGAGTGGCGAGGATGTGGAAGAGTTGGTGGACGACCACAGGGAAGAGCTAACCACTGAAGAGCTGCAAGAGCTTCCTCTGGAACAGCATCAGACCACAGCTAAGGAACTTGCTTCAGAGGAGGAGGAAGAGGGAGTGGATGAGGTGCCTTCTTTAGAGATTAAGATTTGTGCAATGTCGAATAGAGTGCAGGCATTTGCTGAAAAATATCACCCTGACCAAGCTGAAACAAACCATCTCTGCAACAAGTTCAGTTACAGACCCATGTCCCATTTTAGGGAAATCTTAAAGAGGTGCCAGAGACAGAGGATTGTGGACAGTTATTTTGAGAGACAGGGGTCCAGTGACTCAAGCTGGTCCTAGTGGAATGAAAAGACAAACAAGGGAAGTAACCTCAGAGTGGCCTTTGATACCTTAAGTCCTTATGGAGGGGGATTCCCCTTCCAAACACTAAGCCCTCACTCACTCCTCCTTCCTATCTTCCAGATGCCATCAACAGATTCAATAAAGGTAAGTAAAAATGTTATTTTAAATGTTCATTTAAATGTTTATTTTCTTATTACTAATTTAAGTATACTATTTATGTTTGCTGTGTGTTTGCAAAACAATAATTAATCTATAAAATGTATTTTTTGTTAATATTTTTGGGTGTCTGGAACGGATTAATTGGATTTACATTATTTCTTATGGGAAATATTGCTTCGATTTTAGTACGTTTCGACTTTAGTACTAGCTCCTGAAACGGATTAAGTACGAAACTCGAGGTACCACTGTACCAAACTATGTATAGTAAATCCACATTCCTCTGAACCTCTTATAAACATGGTTCTTTACAGTACTGTGTAGTATTATGCCAGAAATATAATAATGTACTGTACCTAAATTAAAAAAGACAGTAAGCAACATTCTAGGTAGCAGGTTGGTAGACAGCAACTGCCCAAGGAGGTACTACCGTCCTGCCAAGTGAGTAAAATGGAAGCCTGTAATTGTTTTACACGATGGTAGGATTGCTGGTGTCTTTTTTTCTGTCTCATACACGTGCAAGATTTCAGGTACATCTTGCTACTTCTACTTATACTTAGGTCACACTACACATACATGTACAAGCATATATATACACACCCCTCAGGGTTTTCTTCTATTTTCTTTCTAGTTCTTGTTCTTGTTTATTTCCTCTTACCTCCATGGGGAAGTGGAACAGAATTCTTCCTCCGTAAGCCATGTGTGTTGTGAGGCGACTAAAATGTTGGGAGCAAGGGGCTAGTAACCCCTTCTCCTGTATTTATTACTAAATGTAAAAGGAGAAACTTTCGTTTTTCCTTTTGGGCCACCCCGCCTTGGTGGGATACGGCCGGTGTGTTGAAAGAAAGAAAGAAGCAAGCAACATATTCAATATAATGTTTATGCAGTGTTCTGTTAGATTACCGTATGTCGCAACCTATAAGTCTTCTTTTAGTTTCATTGGCTCGGCATCAGACATAACAGAGAGCTAAAGCCCACCCCACACCCCAAACTTATAGCTCCCATCATTGACCTTCAGTTTATAGGACACAGGGTGGTTTTTGGAGACATTTTATGGAACAAAAATGTGTCTAATGAGCTGTGAAATACGGTATATTTGGGCTGCTACTTACGGAACATTAGGGTTAGCTCCAAGTGCAAGAAAAAATTCTGCAACAGTTAAGCAATCAGCTTCATCAGATAATGAAGATGCTAAATGCATTGCTGTTGAACAGTCCTTTGTGATGAATGAATCCACACACGACTTGCCCTCTAAGGTTTTACGTAGATTTCTGTAAAGAAAAATGAAAAATAAAATACAATATATTTAAAACACAATAAAATTCAATATTTAAAATACTACAGTTCAGTAGAACCTCAATACTCATACGTCCCTATATTCGTACAACTCTATACTTTTTTTGAGAAAAATCTGAATTGGTATTTGGACATTGCACTGACATTCAACCTAAACAAAACGGTTCATCTGGACAAAGTCCGACAAAAATAAAGGATCACGCGCTCGGTCTCATCAGCTTTCGTTCGTCCAGCACTGTTCGCACAAGTTTCATGAAACTTTTTGGTATTTCATTGTTATTCTGCGATGTTTTATAAGTATTTTCATTGAAATTAAGTAAGCATGGACCTCCCCTCCTCCCCCCAAAATAGTGATCCAAATAAGCCTAAACGGAAAGCAGTGAGAACAACAATTAAAGTGAAAAAAGAACTCATTGTGAAGTGGGAAAGTGGAACATGTGTGTCGGACCTGGCCACTCAATATGGTATGGCAAAATCCACCATATCATCCATATTAAAAAATTAAGAGGCAATAAAAGGGGATGGTGTGGTGAAAGGAGTGAAAATTCTTGCTGTGAAAAGGCCACAGATAATTGAAGAAATGATAAACTTTTGTTAGTATGGATTAATGAAAAATAGATTAATCCAATTTACATTATTTCTTACGGGAAAAATTGATTCAAAATTCAATATTCATAGAACTCACTATTTGAACGGCTTCCTGGAACGGATTAAGCTCAAATATCGAGGTAACACTGACAGAACTGCCAAAGGCAAAATTAATTAATATAGCCAAGAATTTTTCAAAATGTATGCAACTGTTACAAAATTTGGTTTATGATATGCACAAAGGACATTTAGTGCAGTACATTGTGAATTAAATTTTTGTATACAATTAGTGACCTTATCTGTTGAGTGATGAATAAATGATGTTTAAAATAAAGATTTTTAAGTGCTATAATTGATGCTGTAAATATCACTAGTGTGGTTTCATTCAGTTATTACAGCTGCTAGTGTTTTGAATAATTTCTTTCAGCTTTCATCCCTCGCTTATTGAAAAACCACCTAGCCTACATAACACTAAGATACTAATTACAAATAGGTACAGTAATTACTATAAATGAAGGCTGATCACACAACCTACCTGTAAGCTTTGAGGGAAGAATAGTGATAGCATTACATTTGACTGACTTTTAGATATGCTGAATATGGGTGATGATGCAATAATTGCTGACTCATGGATATTGTGCCTGTACATACAATTCAGTTAGGTGTAATTTTATTTTATATACTATATACAACACATAATTCTAGGTATAATTTATAATATAAAATACATACTGTATTATTTTCACTATCTTTAATACAGTACAGTATCTCCCTTCAAGGGAGGTGATTTGATTCTGGTGAAGGGTTCTTGATCAAAGGACTTTAAGTTAAGCGGGATGGTGATAGCTGTGGATGAAGACATGCATGTACAGTACAGGGCATTTACCATATTAAAGAAAATTTTGCCACTAGTGGCTTCTTCATTAGGACCGACTAAGCCACTCGTGGTGAAACATTTCCTTTAATAATGTCCTTAACTGTACACAAGTGTCTATCCATAAAGGAACTGGAGCTACCATCCCCTTCCTTAGATCAAACCTGATTATCCTCCAAAAAATATATAAAAGTGACCATGAGAAAATGCTAATCCCATAAAAGTTATATAGGGTCATTAACTTTTTGTTAAGACACGCACCTGGAGTTTACCTGGAGAGGGTTTTAAGGGTCAAGTCCCCGCGACCCAGTCTGAGACCAGGCTGTTACTGCTGGCCACACGCAAGCTGAAGTATGAACCACAGATCAAGACCCTAATTGTTTTTGAAAATACAGTTGGTATCACCATACCCATTCTCCAGTCAGTAAACTATAAATAGAATGTAATCAGGTTTGATCAAAGAGATTAACTCAAATTCTATATAACAAAAGCAATTCACTGGTATCAAAGCACCTAAATCCATTGAAAGGATAGGCAATGAAGTAGCTGAAAACGGAGGAGGTAACTGGGATATGGTACTCCAATGAGACTGCTAACAAGGGAGGGACGAGTACTAGGTATCTCCAAATACCATTTTTATTATTTATAATGGATCACACAGTATGAGCCCTGTTTTCAGAAGTCTGGTGAATATATATGCCCAATGTGGGTGGGTAATGAAGGAAAAAATAAAACTTCCTCCAAAACAAAAATGGAACTATGTTCTCGATTAGATTAAATGGACCTCCTTGCCTAAACCCTAGCAGAACCAGATGCCCACATCTTCCCACTACCCTAGTCAACAGTAACAGGCTTTCTACAAGCCTGTAAGAGTTAATGTCAGAGTGATGGTAATAATTAATAATAATAAAATATAATATAATAATTGTTTATTTCTACAAGTAAATGAGCCAACCTATACAAACGTAGGTGATATCATTTCATACTACTACATATATAGATAGCCCTTGGTTATGCAGAGTATTTCAGTCTTGTCCCCCAGGATGCGACTCAACGGTCACCTAAATTCCAGGTACCTACTTATTGTTAGGTGATCAGTGCCAGCAGGTATAGGTAAACTTGCCTATCTTAATTTGATCTTGACATCAATATACTAAGTCAATATTGAGGACAAGCGTCTCAGGAAAAGAGCAGGAAATTCAACACTAACAGTCAAGGTTGGAGAAGAGCACATTATTATAATCATGTGGGAGCGCTAAACCCGTAGGATTATACAGCACCTGTGGGGGTGAGATGGAAGGCATTCAGATTCAATTCATTGAACTGGAACACAGATTCAGTTCCCTTGATCAAGAGCCCCTCACCAGCGTCAAGGAAACTCCCTTGAGGGGGGGGGGGAAGAGCACAATGTGTGAAGCCACAAAAGATGGCACGTAAATCCTCCCAAATACACTGTACAATAGGGGTATTTCCCTTAAAAGGAGCTTCTTTGATGCCAATGAGGGGATCTTAATCCAAGGAATTGGACTTGCCCTCCCCTTCCTCGGGTCGAACTTCAATGTCTTCTGGGCACTACATAACCCGTATGGGTTTAGTGCTTCCCCATGAATATTATGTATAATAGGGGCATTTCACTTAGTCCCGTTATGTACTAATTTACCTTATATAAATCTTACTAATATATTCATCCAGCACTTACTTTATATCTATTTTTCTAATATATTCATGCAGCAGGATATCAATAACTCTGTTCTTGTTTTCCATTTTAAATTTCCTATGTAGCAAGAGGAGTTTCTTGGAGCAGCGAGAAGCCTGAGTGTTGCTGTCAACTTCTAATAACTGTGCTCTTCCCTCAGTTACTACCACAACACACACTCTCCATCATATTAACTGACGGTCAGCTTAAGTAAGTGGTAGTGGTGGCAGTGGTGGTAATGGTGATAGTGGTGGCAGTGGTGGTACTGACACAATCAGCCATTAAATTTAAACTTGTTTACAAGAAACAGCTGTTTGACACATTATTGGAATTGCTAATTTTACCTGTTTTATATATAAATAGATGTTGTCAAGGTGAAATGTTAGTGATTATGTTAGCCTCAGCGGGTTATTTACAAATATATATATGCAGATATAGTGTATATATTTTTTTTTGTTTAGCGTGCGCCATAATATAGAACTAAAATATAAATAATAAAGACTTGTGAAAAGCTTTATCAGCTGAGTGGTAGACAAGAACAGTTATTATTCTTATATCATCTCTGTAAGGTAATCAGGTTCTCTTCTCTCTTACACCCCTCAAGGGAGGTTCCTTGACGCTGGCGAGGGGCTCTTGATCTAGGGAATTGGATCTGTGCTCCAGTTCCCTGAATTGAGCCTGAATACCTTCCATCCCCCTCCTACATGCGCTGTATAATCTTACGGGTTTAGCGCTCCCCATGATTATAATAATAATAATTCTCTCATACAATCTCATTATTACTTATTCTCTATCAGATATCCTTAATATCATGCACCTTATCCAACTACTTTTATCTAACTAAAGTTATTTATTTATTTATTTATTTATTTATTTAAAAATTTGTGCACACATACAGAGGTACAAAAAATACAGAAAAAGAGCAGTATGCCAAAGCCACTTATACTATGCATAGCATTACGGGCTGGCTTAAAATTAACTTAAGATGAACTAAGCAATGATGACATCGGTGATAAAACTTTAATGTAAACAGATTACTATAAAGCACAAGTGAGTATTACAAAGACAGGTCATATGGCTGTATGCATTGTTGTACATTCAGTAGAATGGAGTATTCTGTTAGGTAGTGTATTTAAAAAATAGTAAAGTTAGATTGGGTTTTAGGTTTAACATTTATGTGATATAATTGTGAGAAACATTTAAGATATACAATTTATAAGGTTCAGTTATTCAGTATTTATTTGGTTTTGGGTGAGTAAGTGATCTTTGAGAAGAGACTTGAATTTATAAACAGGTAGTGTTTCTTTTATATTTACAGGTAATGAGTTCCAGATTTTAGGGCCTTTTATGTGCATTGAGTTTTTGCAAAGTGTGAGATGGACACGAGGAACATCAAAGAGTGATCTGTGCCTTGTGTTATGGTCATGTGTTCTGTTGAGGTTGGCAAGGAGATGTTTGAGGGGAGGGTTAATATCAGAGTTAAGTGTTCTATGTATGTAATAGGTGCAGTAATAAGTATGAATGTTTTGTATGGTGAATAGGTTTAGTGTATTGAATATTGGTGGAGTGTGCTGCCTATAGTGAGAATTTGTTATCATTCTAACTGCAGCCTTTTGTTGGGTAATTAGTGGTCTGAGATGGTTACTTGTTGTTGAGCCCCATGCACAAATTCCATAGGTGAGATAGGGGTAAATAAGAGAGTGATATAGGGCCAGGAGGGCTGACTGTGGAGCATAGTACCGTATCTTCGATAGTATGCCTACAGTCTTGGAAATTTTCTTAGAAATTTGTTGTATATGTGTATGAAATTTGAGTCTATTATCAAGGTGGATTCCTAAGAATTTTCCCTCTGCTAGCTTTGTGATAGGTGATCCGTTTATCATTATGTTAAGAGGGACATATGTAGCTCTGTTACCAAACTGAATGAAGTAGGTTTTGTCAATGTTTAGTGTAAGTTTGTTAGTCCTCATCCAGGTAGATATTTTCTGTAATTCTGTATTTACAGTATTGGCTAGCGTGACTGGGCTCGGGTGGGAGAAGACGTATGTAGTGTCATCTGCAAATAGTGTGGGTTTGAGTAATTGCGAAGCATTTGGTAGGTCATTTATGTATAGGAGAAAGAGAAGAGGGCCAAGGACACTTCCCTGTGGGACACCAACTGTAATTGGTTGTGCAGAAGAGTTTGCCCCATTTGCATACACATATTGGCTTCTGTTGCTGAGGTATGACTTGAGGTAGTTGAGGGAGTGCCCTCTTATACCATAGTGTGACAATTTTACGTGGAGCAAGTCATGGTTAACTGTATCAAAAGCTTTACGTAAGTCAATGAAGATCCCCAGTGGGACTTCTTTTTTCTCTATTGCAGTGTATATATGTTCTAGCATGTGTGAGTTATGAGTGTTTAAAAATTACAATAATTAAACTACAAAGGCCTAAGGCTTAGATTGTTGCCAAGGTCACTTAAATGGTGATGGTAATAATTAATAATAATAAAATATATTAATAATAAATTATAATAATTGTTTATTTCTACAAGTAAATGAGGCAACCTATACAGACATAGGTGATATCATTTCATACTACTACATATATAGCCCTTGGTTATGCAGAGCATTTCAGTCTTGTCCCCCAGGATGCAACTCTCAACGACCACCTAAATTCCAGGTACATACTTACTGTTAGGTGATCAGTGCCAGCAGGTATAGGTAAACTTGCCAATCTTAATGTGATCTTGATATCAATATACTATTTATTTATTTATTTATTTGAACATGATACAGAGTAGTACAAATGAATACAGTTAATTGCAACATGCCAAAGCCCCTTGTATGCAGAGCATTATGGGCAAGATTAAAATTAACTTAAGATTAACTAAGCAGTGATATATTCAGTGGTAAAACATTATTGTAATCAGATAACAATTAAGCACAAATGAGTATTACAGCTCTCAAAATAGCAAGGGTCACCCCGATCCATAAAGGAGGAGACCAAACAGAGTTGAATAACTATAGGCCAATATTCAATTTACACCCTCTCTCAAAAATCTTCGAAAAATTAATTCATAAACGAATCTACTCCTACCTCATCTCCCAAAACATTCTCAACCCCTGCCAATTTGGATTCAGGCCTAATAAAAATACTAATGATGCTATTATACACATGCTAGAACATATATACACTGCAATAGAGAAAAAAGAAGTCCCACTGGGGATCTTCATTGACTTACATAAAGCTTTTGATACAGTTGACCATGACTTGCTCCACGTAAAATTGTCACACTATGGTATTAGAGGGCACTCCCTCAACTACCTCAAGTCATACCTCAGCAACAGAAGCCAATATGTGGCCTGGTCACAGACTGGGCCGCGGGTGCGTTGACCCCCGGAACTCTCTCCAGGTAAACTCCAGGTAAATGGGGCAAGCTCTTCCCCTCAACCAATTACAGTTGGTGTCCCACAGGGAAGTGTCCTTGGCCCTCTTCTCTTTCTCCTATACATAAATGACCTACCAAATGCTTCGCAATTACTCAAACCCACACTTTTTGCAGATGACACTACATACGTCTTCTCTCACCCGAGCCCAGTCACGCTAGCCAATACTGTAAACACCGAATTACAGAAAATATCTACCTGGATGAGGACTAACAAACTTACACTAAACATTGACAAAACCTACTTCATTCAGTTTGGTAACAGAGCTACAGATGTACCTCTTAACATAACGATAAACAGATCACCTATCACAAAGCTAACAGAGGGAAAATTCTTAGGAATCCACCTTGATAATAGACTCAAATTTCATACACATATACAACAAATTTCTAAGAAAATTTCCAAGACTGTAGGCATACTATCGAAGATACGGTACTATGTTCCACAGTCAGCCCTCCTGGCCCTTTATCACTCTCTTATTTACCCCTATCTCACCTATGGAATTTGTGCATGGGGCTCATCTCAGATCACTAATTACCCAACAAAAGGCTGCAGTTAGAATGATAACAAATTCTCACTACAGGCAGCACACTCCACCAATATTCAAAACACTCAACCTACTCACCATACAAAACATCCATACTTATTACTGCACCTATTACATACATAGAACACTTAACTCTGATATTAACCCTCCCCTCAAACATCTCCTTGCCAACCTCAACAGAACACAGGACCATAACACAAGGCACAGATCACTCTTTGATGTTCCTCATGTCCATCTCACGCTATGCAAAAACTCAATGCACATAAAAGGCCCTAAAATCTGGAATTCATTACCTGTAAATATAAAAGAAACACTACCTGTTTATAAATTCAAGTCTCTTCTCAAAGATCACTCACTCAAAACCAAATAAATACTGAATAACTGAACCTTATAAATTGTATATCCTATATGTTACTCACAATTATATCACACAAATGTTAAACCTAGGACCCAATCTAACTTTGTTATTTTTTTAAATACACTACCTAACAGAATACTCTATTCGACTGAATGTACAGCAATGCATGCAACCATATGACCTGTCTTTGTAATACTCATTTGTGCTTTATAGTTATCTGTTTACAATAATGTTTTATCACTGATTTCATCATTGCTTAGTTAATCTTAAGTTAATTTTAAGCCAGCCCGTAATGCTATGCATATAAGTGGCTTTGGCATGCTGCTCTTACCTGTATTTTTTTGTACCTCTGTATGTATGCTAAAATTACTAAATAAATAAATAAATAAATAAATGGTCATTTACTGTATTGCTGTGCATTCAGTAGAATGGAGTATTCTGTTAGGTAGTGTAAATTAAAAAATAACAAAGTTTGATTGGGTATCAGGTTAAACATTTATGAGATACAATTATGAGAAACATTTATGAAATACAATTTTTAAGATACAATTATTCAGTATTTATTTGGTTGTGGGTGAGTAAGTGATTTTCGAGAAGAGACTTGAATTTATAAACAGTGTTTCTTTTATATTTACAGGCAATGAATTCCAGATTTTAGGGCCTTTTATGTGCATTGAGTTTTTGCATAGTGTGAGATGGACACGAGGAGCATCAAAGAGTGATCTGTGCCTTGTGTTATGGTCGTGTGTTCTGTTCAGGTTGGTAAGGAGACGTTTGAGGAGAGGGTTTATATCCGAGTTAAGTGTTCTATGTATGTAATAGGTGCAGTAATAAGTATGGATGTTTTGTATGGTGAGTAGGTTTAGGGCTTTGAATATTGGTGGAGTGTGCTGCCTGTAGTGGGAATTTGTTATCATTCTGACTGCAGCCTTTTGTTGGGTAATTAGTGGTCTGAGATGGTTTATTGTTGTTGAGCCCCATGCACAAATTCCATAGGTGAGATAGGGGTACATAAGTGAGTGATATAGGGCCAGGAGGGCTGACTGTGGAACACAGTACCATATCTTCGATAGTATGCCTACAGTCTTGGAAATTTTCTTGGAAATTTGCTGTATATGTGTTTGAAATTTGAGTCTATTATCAAGGTGGATTCCTAAGAATTTTCCCTCTGTGAGTTTTGTGATGGGTGATCCGTTTATCATTATGTTAAGAGGGACATCGGTAGCTCTGTTACCAAACTGAATGAAGTAGGTTTTGTCAATGTTTAGAGTAGGTTTGTTAGCCATCATCCAGGTAGATATTTTCTGTAATTCGGTATTTACAGTATTGGCTAGCATGACTGGGCTCGGGTGAGAGAAGACGTATATAGTGTCATCTGCAAATAGTGTGGGTTTGAGTAGTTGCGATGCATTTGGTAGGTCATTTATGTATATGAGAAAGAGAAGGGGGCCAAGGACACTTCCCTGTGGGACACCAACTGTAATTGGCTGTGCGGAAGAGTTTGCCCCATTTGTGTACACATATTGGCTTCTGTTGCTGAGATATGACTTTAGGTAGTTGAGGGAGTGCTCTCTTATACCATAGTGTGACAATTTTATATGGAGCAAGTCATGGTCAACTGTATCAAAAGCTTTACGTAAGTCAATGAAGATTCCCAGTGGGATGTTAGGTAAGACACATATGCAACAGTTAGGTATCTTTATTATGAAACGTTTTGCCTACACAGTAGGCTTCTTCAGTCAAGTACAGAAAAGTTGATAGAAGCAGAAGATACTTGAAGACGATGTAATCAGTCCATCACCCTTAAGGTTTTGAGGTGGTCAGTCCCTCAGGGTGATGGACTGATTACATCGTCTTCAAGTATCTTCTGCTTCTATCAACTTTTCTGTACTTGACTGAAGAAGCCTACTGTGTAGGCAAAACGTTTCATAATAAAGATACCTAACTGTTGCATATGTGTCTTACCTAACAACCTGTCGGTATTTTATACCATTTTAATGTTCATTCCCAGTGGGACTTCTTTTTTCTCTATTGCAGTGTATATATGTTCTAGCATGTGTATAATAGCATCATTAGTATTTTTATTAGGCCTGAACCCAAATTGACAGGGGTTGAGCATGTTTTGGGAGATGAGGTAGGAATAGATTCGCTGATGAATTAATTTTTCAAAGATTTTAGAGAGAGGGTGTAAGTTGGATATTGGCCTATAGTTATTCAAGTCTGTTTGGTCTCCTCCTTTATGAATCAGGGTGACCCTTCGTATTTTGAGAATTGTAGGGAAGGTAGAGGATTCGATGGATTTGTTGAAGAGTGTTGCAATGATTGGTGATAGCACTTGTGACGCTTTTTTGTATATAAAGGGTGGTAAGGTATTTAAATCTCCTGTCTTGTTTTTTTAGTGTGTTGATAATATGGGAGACTTCAGTTAGGTTAGTCAGAGCTAGGAACTGTGTGTTCGGGTAGTTGCCAGTGAGGTAGTCATTGGGTGGGGTATCTGAGCTTGGGATTTTATTGGCAAGGTTTTTTCCTATAGTGGAGAAGAAATCATCGAGTCTGTTTGCTGTTTCAGTTGGTGGGAGTTGGGGTTCATCTGATTTTGTTAATTTAATTTTGCTATTTCGTGATATCTTTTTTGTTCCTAGAATTTCTGATAGGGTTTTCCAGGTCTTTTTTATATTACCTCGTAAGTTGGGTAATCTGTTCTCATAATACAATTTTTTAGCCCTTCTTATCAGGCTGGTTAGGACTGATGAGTAACGTTTTGTTTGGTCTTTGGTTATGTGACTCATTCTGTACTGTTTTTCATATAGGTGCTTTGTATTTATGGATTTGAGGATGCTGGGTGTTAGCCAGGGACTGTTCAGTCTCTTAGCTGTCATCTGTTTAGTTTTTTTAGGGCAGTGCTTGTTATAGAGGTATTGGGTCTTTTTTAGAAAATTATTAATATATTCATCAATATCTGTATAGATTTCTAGCTCAGTGTGCCAGTCAATGTTTGTCACTGCTGCTGTGAAGTTATTAATGGCTGCCTCATTGTGAAGTCTGAAAATGACTTTAGTAGTGTCTTGGGGTAATTTGCCAAGATTTGTTATGAGGAAGGTAGGGTAGTGGTCTGTGGTATTATCTGTGATTATGCCTGATTTTAACCCTTTCAGGGTCCGTCCCGTAGATCTACGGCTTTACGTTCAGGGTCCAAACCGTAGATCTACGCCATGAGCTCAGCTCACTCTGATAAACTGTGAGTGGTACATTTGGGCCTAGATATGAGAGAATACATCTATGTGGTATGTGTGCACCACATAAAACAGATCCTGCAGCACACTGTGTATAATGAGAGAAAAAAAATGAAATCATGATTTTTCGATTAAACCAGCAACTTTGCAGTGTTTTTTTGTATGTTTTTTATGGTTGTATTTGCGATTTCTTGGTCTCATTTGATAGAATGGAAGACATATTACAGAAATAGAGATGATTTTGATTGGTTTTAGCACTGGAAATGGCTTGAAACTGAGCTCAAAGTAGCAGAAATGTTAAATTTTTGCCGAAATTCAAGAGTAAACAAACGACCTCACACGTCTAATACACGTCAGCTGGTGGGTCTAATATACATTCACAAATATGGTGATGATATTTATACAATTATTACAGTATTGCATAACAGTAAATCTTCTATTTTTTGGTGTGAATAAAAATTCATTATGTGAATAAAAAATCAAAATGGAATTTATTTGTAAAGCCTCAAAACATAAGTAATGAACAGAGGAAATGTTAGTTTAGTGCCAGGAATGCCTACATTGTTCATTCTGGACCCTATTTTGAAATTGGAATATTTTGAACTTTGTGTTAAATTGGCCAAATTAACAATTTCCGATCACTTTATTTTGTAGTTGAAACAGTTGACTTGGCGATTTCTTGTGCTCAATGATAGAATAGAAGTAATACTAGTGAAATAGCTAAGAATTTGGTTGATTGGAATAATGTAATTGGCCTAAAATGGGAGTCAAAGTCGGCAAAATCGCCGATTCGTAAATATCGCTGACACATCAAAATTCGCGAGAGCATAATTTCGTCAATTTTCCACCAAATTTCGTACTTTTTGTTTTATTACCTTCACAAAAAGATTCTCTACGATTCCATAAGAAAAAATAACAAATTTTTTTTTTGAAAATTCTTGGACACTGGTGCGTGACTCCAGATTTGGGCCTTGGACCCTGAAAGGGTTAAAGGGGATATGGTGTTGGTCCAGATGTGGTCTAGCAGGGAAACATTAGTCTCTGTAACTCTTGTAGGTTTTGTTACTGTTGGTAGCAACATGCAGTTACTCATTTGTTTGTGAATTCATTAAGGTGTGGGTTTGAACGAACGAACGAACGAAAGTTCAGGTAAGATCCCAAATGGGATGAGCAGGGAAGACCGGACAGACGAAGAATAGTGCTGGAGAGGAGTGTTCTTAGTCGTAGAAATAGAGCCAGGGCTTAACCCAGCACCGAAGGCGATCGTGGGACAGATATTGAGAAGAGAAATTCAGCCTCTTCTGTTGGGACTCCGGTGGGGTGAGCGGGGAGGAAGGGACATGCGATGTTTAGCACTAGAGAGGAGTGTAGAACTAAGCCATGTCTTAACCCAAAAGCTAAGGCGAAGGTGGGTCACAGAATGGTACCTGTCATAGAAGGTACCTGTCAGCGAATCCAAGGTTATTTGTAAATAGGGTTAGGAGCAGGATCATGCAAGGAGTAGAAAAGATTGTGTTGGTTTGTGGGTCTGCGAATGTCTTCGTCAAGGAGAGAGGTCCAGTAGTCATGTCGTGTCTCAAGTTTGTCTATCTGTCTGTCACTGAGCGTCTTCCAGTACAGATTCAGCGCAGGGATGTCTAATTGGGCATGGAGAGACTGGCTTGTGGCGAAGTCCTCCCATCTGACATCAAGCACCCAGCGCAGCGCCTTGCTCTGGACACGCTGCAGTTTAAGTAAGTTTGTTTTTGCTGCAAGAGAGAGGGCTAGAGGAGAGTAAGTTATCAGAGGACGTATTAGGGATTTGTAGAGGTGTAGTTTGGTGCGTTGAGAGGCATGTTTCAGCTTGAAGAGGCCCGCAAGGGCCTTGCTAGCTATTGCATGCCTTGAGTGAATGTGTCCGTGTAAACGAAGAAGGTAGTCAAGATTAACGCCAAGGACAGTGACAGATTGTGTGATGGTGATGTAAGTGTGGGTGTCAGCTGTTCTGAGCTCGGCAGGTAGTGGAGGATCACGTTTCCTGTAGTTAAAATGCGTAAGGCTGGATTTAGCTGCATTGGTTTTGATCCTCCATTTTTGTTCCCAGATGGCTATCCTGTCTACCTCATTTTGTGTTTTGTGTGTGAGTGTATCTATATTGGCATGAGTGATAAGTTGTGTAATGTTGTCTGCATAGGCCAGTGTGATGGAGTTGTGGTATACAGGTGTTGGAATGTTGTTAGTGTATAAAATGTAGAGGGTAGGGGAGAGGACAGATCCCTGGGGTACTCCAGCATTTAGTGTGAAGTAGTCAGAGTAACAGCCTTGGAATTTTATTCTCATGGTACGGCCGTCTAGGAAGTTGCAGAGGAGTTTACGAGTAGTGAGAGGCAGGTTAAAGTTAGTGCAGAGTTTGTACTTTAGCCCTTCGTGCCAGACAGTGTCAAAAGCTTTTTCAACGTCTATTGCAACCAGGGCTGTCCTGTTTCTTTGTTTTGTGTTTATGTGGATGTAGTTGAGAATGATGTTAATGGCATCCAGTGTGGATCTGTGTGTTCTGAAGCCAAACTGGCCATCAGAAAGTAGAGAATTGTGTTCCAGGTATCTGCGAAGGCGATGATTAATGAGTTTTTCAAAGAGTTTTCCTAAAGTTTCGAGGAGGCTGATAGGGCGATAGTTTCTAGGGTCAGAGTGGTCTTTATTGGGTTTAGGAAGGAGGATAGCAGTAGCAGCTTTGAAGAGGGAAGGGAAGTATCCAGAGGCAAGGGAGGCATTGAGGAGGTTTGTGTAGGCAGTAATGATAGAGTCAGGAATGTGTTTTAGGATAATATGGTTTAGGCCAGAGGCACCAGGAGCCTTGGGAGGAAGGTGTCTGAGGAGAGTTTTAATGTCTGTGTTGGTGAAAGGAGTGTCGAGTTCTTGGGAGAAGGTAAGAGTCTAGATGTATGTGACTATCTGGTGTTGTTTCTTGTGTGTGCGCAGTGTTCTAGTGTTCTATGTTCTGAATGTGTTGAATAACGTTAGGGTGAGGTGGGTGAGGGTGGAAGATGTTCTCCCAGATGTGTTTGAAGATACTGGTAGCAGCCTGCAGGTCTGAGATGTGTGTGTTGTTGTGGGTGATGTGTTTGAATTTGTTGGTGGGAGTTGTGCCTCTGATTTTTTTGATAAAGTTCCAGAAGGCTTTAGTGTTTTTAATATGCTGTTTGTCTGCTTGTTGTATTAGTTGTGACCAGTGATTGTTGTGGTCTTGGTCTAGGCTGTGTAAAATGTTGTTTCTAAGGTAAGCGAGATCTAATCGGACTTGATTAAATCTGTGTGTGTTGTAGAGGAAGCGGTTATGGTAGCAGATAATTAGTCTTCTTGTTCTGAGTGACGGTTTGAAGGAACGAGTGGTGTGAGTTTTCTTTGGTATTACGATGTTGGCTGCTTGTGTAATGGTGTCCTGGATGAGATCAAGTTGAGTATCGATGTCAGACATAGGTTTGTTGTTGTAGTCATAGGTGAGGTTAATATTGTCTATGTGTTGTTTGAAAGCATCCCAGTCAGCGTTCTTGTAGGAGAAGGAAGGTGTGGTTGGAATGAGGATAGGGTTGGAGGAGATGTGTAAGATGACAGGGATGTGATCAGAGCCTGTAATAGGGCCAGGTGAGATGTAGTGTTGAAATAAAGAACTGGCCCGGTTTGCCAGAATGATGTCTGGTTTGCCTTGGCCCGTGTGGTTGTAGAAGGTATTGAAGTCTGGGCCGAGATGAATTAGGTGTTTATGGTTTGTGAAGTTGAGTAATTGGTGACCAAGTTGGTTGTTACTGGTGTGATGAAAGGCGGTGTGTTTGGCATTCATGTCAGCTAGTAGGTATGTTGGTGTGTTGGTGTAGTTGAAGACTAAGGAAAGATTGTGTATGTTGAGAATAGTGTTTGGGCGAGCATAGGTGGTGAAAAAGATAAAGGGGCCAAGGTGGGTGTGTATTCTGGCTGCAAGACAGTGTTAGTGAATAAAAGGGATTGGGAGAAATTTGTGTTTTATGTTGGATTTGACAAGGATGGCAACCCCCATCGTGGGGATCATAGGGGGACTGTAGTGCAGTATAACCATAATGGCAGATACGTTGAGGGGCTTTGAGGCAGGTACTGTTTAGCAAAACAATATCTGGCCTCTCTGCTTCAAGGAGCTCGGCCAGTAGGTGTCTAATTGTAAAGTAAGAACGTACATTGAACTGAATCACTTTAAACATGCTTTAATGGTTTAGTCATAGCAAAGTTAATGTCGGGGGAGGAATTTGGATTAAAGCCCGTGATAGTGGTGCCATCAGTGGATGTGAGTTTGTAGGTGTTACGGACCCGTTTCCTGGAGGGGGAGGAAGAGATGGATCTGTTTTTATGTTCTTTTGTCTGTCTGTCAGAAGTTGGGCGTGGGTCCTGGTCTTGCAGGAGATTTATATTGAAGTCACCTGAGAGTATTAAGTGATCTTTGTTCATGTGTGCATCAGTTATCATACTTCTTAGGTTTTCACTAAAACGACTAATGTTAGACTGGTACTCTGTAGATGTTTATCACTGTGAGAGGTTTTTGTAGGTACACCTACCATCCGACTTACGACCTGCTCGACATACGTCCATCCGACTTACGACCTGCTCGACATACGTCCACTCGACTTACGACTGTGCATCTGGCAGCTGGGCTGGGCCGGCTGATGCACACCACTGTACAATATTT
Organism: Cherax quadricarinatus; assembly: GCF_038502225.1. Classification (NCBI taxonomy): domain Eukaryota; kingdom Metazoa; phylum Arthropoda; class Malacostraca; order Decapoda; family Parastacidae; genus Cherax; species Cherax quadricarinatus. Next base: position 11,770,328 of record NC_091332.1, on the reverse strand, counting down.
GACAATACTCGCGGGGGCAATGTGTCATGCAGGCAGCATCAGTTTGAGCAACCCTGTCCTATCACCAGCATCATACTGTATTAACTGTACTAACTGGACAGTAAATTTCACCATGGCCCCTAAGATGAAGTCTGAATCTTGCACTGGAGATTGTGGCAAGAAAGGCTCTTACTCTCGAACTCTCTATTTTTCACTGTTGCACATAAACCTGTCCGTATCTGTCTGCCTGTATATCTGTCTGTATCTATGTGTCGTCTGCTTGTCTGTCTACTAGTGTGTCTGTCTTTCTGTCTACCTGTGTGTCTTTCTGTCTACATGTGTGTCTGTCTACCTGTGTGTCTTTCTGTCTACCTGTGTGTCTTTCTGTCTACCTGTGTGTCTTTGTCTACCTGTGTCTGTCTTTCTGTGTACCTGTGTGTCTGTCTACCTGTGTGTCTGTCTACCTGTGTGTCTGTCTTTCTGTCTACCTGTGTGTCTGTCTTTGTCTGCTTGTTTGTCTCAGAGCCACTCATGAAGAGTGTACTTGGTCTTGAAGATGCCATATTAATAATGATAATAACAATAATAATCACTGAGGCGCATTAAATGTGTATAAAACGTTAATATAGACATTTTGCTTAATCCATCTATGATTTTTTTCAAAATTATATAATAAACATGCTACATAACATATAAATTAACAAATATGAGATATTTTTCTGGTCGGCTTGACAGTGAACAGGAACCGTTCGTGTCCGGGCTGGTAACAACAACAACAACGTTTGTTTACATAACTCGTGAACATTCTACATTCTCATTCTCTCTCTCATTTATTCATTTAATCTTGTTTACTCACCTCTCACTCTACATTAAAACTACAGATATTTTAAGGTAAGTAATGAGTGGACACGATTATTATATTATAGCTTAATAATAATAATAATATTAATATTAGTACATATGTATTATTGTAATAATAATGATTATTAATATTATTATTAATTTAGGGCACTGGAGCACAGATCCACTGTATAGCACTTTGTCTGGATTTTTTGGGTTATCCTAGGTAATTTTTAATGTGTATGATAACTTGACTCACGTGTACGAGAGAGAGAGAGACAGAGATAGAGATACAGGGAGAGAGAGATACAGAGATAGAGAGATACAGAGATAGAGAGAGAGAGAGATACAGAGATACAAAGGTGGTCTGGTGGCTAAAGCTCCCGCTTCACACACGGAGGGCCCGGGTTCGATTCCCGGCGGGTGGAAATTCCGACACGTTTCCTTACACCTATTGTCCTGTTCACCTAGCAGCAAATAGGTACCTGGGTGTTAGTCGACTGGTGTGGGTCGCATCCTGGGGGACAAGATTAAGGACCCCAATGGAAATAAGTTAGACAGTCCTCGATGACGCACTGACTTTCTTGGGTTATCCTGGGTGGCTAACCCTCCGGGGTTAAAAATCCGAACGAAATCTTATCTTATCTTATCTTCAATCACCCATCCAGCCACCCACCCACCTACCCATCCATCATCCAGCCACCTACCCACCCATCCAGCCACCCAAAAACCCACCTACCCACCCATCCAGCCACCCACCCATCCAGCCACCCACCCATCCAGCCACCCAAAAACCCACCCATCCAGCCAGCCAGCCAACCACAGACCCATCTAGCCACCCACCCATCCAGCCACCCACCCATCCAGCCACCCACCCATCCATCCAGCCAGCCAGCCACCCAGCCACCCAGCCACCCGGCCAACCACAGACCCGGCCAGCCAGCCAGCCGGATACGTATTACACATGTTCCAGAGTTGTTTCTCTTTACTTAGGGTATAGGTTATACAACATTCTGGCAGGATGACACTACCAGTGGTATTCTCCCATTCCACTGTGTCGACAATACATAAAGATAATAGTAACATATGATACTGTATGCGATGTAAAATTTACAATACATATCACTACCATGTATACATTATATACAGTACATAAATAATTAAAATACAACAATATTAGTAAATTATGGTAAAAATAATGAAATAATGATTGTACATTACATTACAGTATTATGTAGGTAGTTTATATAGGAAAGTTTTGACATTATGCCCTACCCAATATGTCGGCAATTTTCAAAGGCTCGACTTACGTCCATTTCGACTTACGACCGGTTGGTCGGAACCAAGCTTGGTCGTAAGTCGGATGGTAGGTGTATTTGGATTTGAATTTAGCTATTATATATTCCCCATGTTCATCCCTTGTGCAAGTGTTAGTGATACATTTTAGCTGGTCTGAGTAGTATATAGCTGTGCCACCCCCTTGTTGATCTGGCCTACAGTTGTGTATGGCTGTGTAACCAGGAATGGCATAGACATCTGTAGTATCAGGCTTTAGGCAGGTTTTGGTGAGAGTAATGGTGGATATACTGGCATGCAGGGAATTTAGTAATGCTATGAGGTCTTCGTAATGTTTGCTTAAAGATCTGATATTGTAGTTACAGACAGTTATGTTGTTGTTGGCTCTGAGAAGTGCCTTTGATTGTTCTGCTGTGTAGTAATTACAGTTACTGTTTGATTCATTTAAGTCATTCAATAAGAGGTTGGTATCAGGATCAATGCTTGTAATCATAAGATTTATTTATTTATTTATTTATTTATTTATTTATTTCCAATTTGTGCACACATACAGAGGTACAAAAAAATACAGATAAGAGCAGTATGCCAAAGCCACTTATACTATGCATAGCATTACGGGCTGGCTTAAAATTAACTTAAGATTAACTAAGCAATGATTATTATTATTATTATAATCAAAAAGAAGCGCTAAGCCACAAGGACTATACAGCGCTGCTACTAAGCAATGATGAAATCAGTGATAAAACATTAATGTAAACAGATAACTATAAAGCACAAGTGAGTATTACAAAGACAGGTCATATGGTTGCATTCAGTTAGGTAGTGATTCTGTTAGGTAGTGTATTTAAAAAATAATAAAGTTAGATTGGGTTTTAGGTTTAACATTTATGTGATATAATTGTGAGAAACATTTAAGATATACAATTTATAATGTTCAGTTATTCAGTATTTATTTGGTTTTGGGTGAGTAAGTAATCTTTGAGAAGAGACTTGAATTTATAAACAGGTTGTGTTTCTTTTATATTTACAGGTAATGAATTCCAGATTTTAGGGCCTTTTATGTGCATTGAGTTTTTGCATAGTGTGAGATGGACACGAGGAACATCAAAGAGTGATCTGTGCCTTGTGTTATGGTCATGTGTTCTGTTGAGGTTGGCAAGGAGATGTTTGAGGGGAGGGTTAATATCAGAGTTAAGTGTTCTATGTATGTAATAGGTGCAGTAATAAGTATGGATGTTTTGTATGGTGAGTAGGTTTAGTGTATTGAATATTGGTGGAGTGCGCTGCCTGTAGTGAGAATTTGTTATCATTCTAACTGCAGCCTTTTGTTGGGTAATTAGTGGTCTGAGATGGTTAATTGTTGTTGAGCCCCATGCACAAATTCCATAGGTGAGATAGGGGTAAATAAGAGAGTGATATAGGGCCAGGAGGGCTGACTGTGGAACATAGTACCGTATCTTCGATAGTATGCCTACAGTCTTGGAAATTTTCTTAGAAATTTGATGTATATGTGTATGAAATTTGAGTCTATTATCAAGGTGGATTCCTAAGAATTTTCCCTCTGTTAGTTTTGTGATAGGTGATCCATTTATCATTATGTTAAGAGGGACATCTGTAGCTCTGTTACCAAACTGAATGAAGTAGGTTTTGTCAATGTTTAGTGTAAGTTTGTTAGTCCTCATCCAGGTAGATATTTTCTGTAATTCGGTATTTACAGTATTGGCTAGCGTGACTGGGCTCGGGTGAGAGAAGACGTATGTAGTGTCATCTGCAAATAGTGTGGGTTTGAGTAATTGCGAAGCATTTGGAAGGTCATTTATGTATAGGAGAAAGAGAAGAGGGCCAAGGACACTTCCCTGTGGGACACCAACTGTAATTGGTTGTGCAGAAGAGTTTGCCCCATTTGCGTACACATATTGGCTTCTGTTGCTGAGGTAAGACTTGAGGTAGTTGAGGGAGTGCCCTCTTATACCATAGTGTGACAATTTTACGTGGAGCAAGTCATGGTCAACTGTATCAAAAGCTTTACGTAAGTCAATGAAGATCCCCAGTGGGACTTCTTTTTTCTCTATTGCAGTGTATATATGTTCTAGCATGTGTATAATAGCATCATTAGTATTTTTATTAGGCCTGAATCCAAATTGGCAGGGGTTGAGTATGTTTTGGGAGATAAGGTAGGAGTAGATTCGTTTATGAATTAATTTTTCGAAGATTTTTGAGAGAGGGTGTAAGTTGGATATTGGCCTATAGTTATTCAACTCTGTTTGGTCTCCTCCTTTGTGGATCGGGGTGACCCTTGCTATTTTGAGTACTGTAGGGAAGGTGGAGGATTTATAGTGAATCTATAGTTAGAATTAAGTATAAGACAAAGTAAATATTCTAAAGCTATAAAATAGCACCTGAATTATTTTAACAAATGTAAAAATATGAGCTAAGGTAGTTCTTTAAAGCTAAAATAAAGGAGACAATATAAAGGGACTAAAATAATTTGTGGTGAACAAATAGAGTGGTAATCAAATAAATGAACTAGGGAATATAATGGCAAAATAGTGATCTTATTACACTTTAGCACCTGAGAATAGCACCTTGATTATTTTAACAATTGTGAATACAGTGGACCCTCGACCAACGATGGCATCGATTAACGATAAATCCGACTAGCGATACATTTTATCGCAAAAGTTTTGCCTTGACTAGCGCTAAAAAACCCGACCAACGCTATTTGTTCCGTTCGAGACGCGTCCACTTTGGCCTGAGCGCGCCTCACTTGTCCCATGGGTGCCAGTGTTTACAAGCCAGCCAGCCACTGCGGTCGCTTCCAAACATACAATTGGAACATTTCATATTATCACAGCCTTTGTAGTGATTGCACCTGCAAAATAAGTCACCATGGGCCCCAAGAAAGCTTCTAGTGCCAACCCTACAGCAAAAAGGGTGAGAATTACTATGGAGATGAAGAAAGAGATCATTGCTGAGTATGAGAGTGGAGTGCGTGTCTCCGAGCTGGTCAGGTTGTATAGTAAACCCCAATCAACCATCGCTACTACTGTGGGCAAGAAAACGGCAATCAAGGAAGCTGTTCTTGCCAAAGGTGCAACTATGTTTTCGAAACTGAGATCGCAAGTGATAGAAGATGTTGAGAGACTCTTATTGGTGTGGATAAACGAAAAACAGATAGCAGGAGATAGCATCTCTCAAGGGATCATATGTGAAAAGGCTAGGAAGTTGTATGACGATTTAATTATAAAAATGCCAGCAACTAGTGGTGATGTGAGTGAATTTAAGGCCAGCAAAGGTTGGTTTGAGAGATTTAAGAAGCGTAGTGGCATTCATAATGTGATAAGGCATGGTGAGGCTGCCAGTTCGGACCACAAAACAGCTGAAAAATATGTGCATGAATTCAAGGAGTACATAGACAGTGAATGAAGGACTCAAACCTGAAGAAGTGTTTAATTGTGACGAAACAGGCCTGTTTTGGAAGAAAATGCCAAGCAGGACCTACATTACTCAGGAGGAAAAGGCACTCCCAGGACATAAGCCTATGAAAGACAGGCTTACTCTGTTGATGTGTGCCAATGCTAGTGGTGATTGCAAAGTGAAGCCTTTATTGGTGTATCACTCTGAAACTCCCAGAGTGTTCAGGAAAAACAATGTCGTCAAGGCTAATTTGTGTGTGCTGTGGAGGGCAAACAGTAAGGCATGGGTCACTAGGGACTTTTTCTATTACTGGTTACACCATGCATTTGCCCCTACTGAAAAATTACCTAACTGAAAAGAAATTAGACCTGAAATGCCTCCTGGTATTAGACAATGTTCCTGGTCATCCTTCAGACGTGGCAGAGCGACTTTCTGAGGAAATGAGCTTCATTAAGGTGAAGTTTTTGCCTCCTAATACCACTCCTCTCCTGCAGCCCATGGACCAGCAGGTCATTTCCAACTTCAAGAAACTGTACACAAAAGCTATGTTTGAAAGGTGCTTTGTAGTGACCTCAAACTCACCTGACTCTAAGAGAGTTTTGGAAAGATCACTTTAGCATCCTCAATTGTGTAAACATTATAGGTAAGGCTTGGGAGGAAGTGACTAAGAGGACCTTGAACTCTGCTTGGAAAAAACTGTGGCCAGAATGTGTAGACAAAAGGGATTTTGAAGGTTTTGAGGCTAACCCTGAGAATCCTATGCCAGTTGAGGAATCCATTGTGGCACTGGGGAAGTCCTTGGGGTTGGAGGTTAGTGGGGAGGATGTGGAAGAGTTGGTGGAGGAGGACAATGAAGAACTAACCACTGATGAGCTGCTAGATCATCATCATCAGCATGAGGCCAGACCTGAGGAAACTGCTTCGGAGGAGGGGATAGAGAAATTGAAGAAGTTGCCTACTTCTAAGATTAAGGAAATCTGTGCAATGTGGCTTAAAGTGCAAACCTTTATGGATGAAAATCACCCTGACACAGCTACTGCAAGCCGTGTTGGCAACCTGTACACTGACAATGTTGTGAAACACTTTACATAAGAACATAAGAAAGGAGGAACACTGCAGGAGGCCTGTTGGCCCATACTAGGCAGGTCCTTTACAATTCATCCCACTAACAAAACATTTGCCCAACCCAATTTTCAATGCCACCCAAGAAATAAGCTCTGATGTGAAAGTCCCACTCAAATCCAACCCCTCCCACTCATGTACTTATCCAACCTAAATTTGAAACTACCCAAAGTCCCAGCCTCAATAACCCAACTAGGTAGACTGTTCCACTCATCTACTACCCTATTTCCAAACCAATACTTTCCTATGTCCTTTCTAAATCTAAACTTATCTAATTTAAATCCATTACTGCAGGTTCTCTCTTGGAGAGACATCCTCAAGACCTTATTAATATCCCCTTTATTAATACCTATCTTCCACTTAAACACTTCGATCAGGTCTCCCCTCATTCTTCGTCTAACAAGTGAATGTAACTTAAGAGTCTTCAATCTTTCTTCATAAGGAAGATTTCTAATGCTATGTATTAATTTAGTCATCCTACGCTGAATGTTTTCTAACGAATTTATGTCCATTCTGTAATATGGAGACCAGAACTGAGCTGCATAATCTAGGTGAGGCCTTACTAATGATGTATAAAGCTGCAGTATGACCTCTGGACTTCTGTTGCTTACACTTCTTGATATAAATCCCAGTAATCTATTTGCCCTATTACGTACGCTTAGGCATTGCTGTCTTGGTTTAAGGTTGCTGCTCACCATAACCCCCAAGTCCTTTTTGCAATCTGTATAGCTAAGTTCTACATCATTTAACTTATAAGTACTAGGGTTATGGGCACTCCTAAGCTTCAGAACCTTGCATTTATCTACATTGAACTGCATCTGCCACTTTTCTGACCAAGAATAGAGTTTGTTTAAATCCTCCTGAAGTTCCATAACATCTACGTTTGAATCAATTATCCTACCTATCTTTGTGTCATCGGCGAATTTGCTCATATCACTAGTAATTCCCTCATCAAGATTATTGATATATATTATAAACAACAACGGGCCCAAGACTGATCCCTGTGGAATGCCACTTGTTACAGATCCCCACTCGGATTTAACCCCATTTATGGACACACACTGCTTCCTGTCAGTGAGCCATGACTCGATCCACGAGAGCACTTTTCCCCCAATGCCATGAGCTGCCACTTTCTTTAACAGTCTATGGTGCGGAACTCTATCAAAAGCCTTACTAAAATCTAAGTAAATAATATCAAATTCTTTATCGTGGTCAACAGCCTCAAAAGCTTTACTGAAGAAAGTTAATAAATTAGTTAGACAAGACCGGCCTCTTGTGAATCCATGCTGAGTATCATTAATCAAGCTATGCTTATCGAAATGGCTTCTTATAATCTCAGCTATAATTGACTCTAGCAATTTGCCTACAATTGAGGTCAGGCTTATTGGGCGGTAATTTGACAGTAACAACTTGTCCCCTGTTTTAAAAATAGGAATTACATTAGCCATCTTCCACATATCAGACACTACACCTGTTTGAAGAGATAAATTAAAAATATTAGTTAATGGTTCACAGAGTTCCATTTTGCATTCCTTAACCCTTTCAGGGTCCAAGGCCCAAATCTGGAGTCACGCACCAGTGTCCAAGAATTTTCAAAAAAAAAATTTTTTATTTTTTCTTATGAAATCGTAGAGAATCTTTTTTGTGAAGGTAATAAAACAAAAAGTACGAAATTTGGTGGAAAATTGACGAAATTATGCTCTCGCGAATTTTGATGTGTCAGCGATATTTACGAATCGGCGATTTTGCCGACTTTGACTCCCATTTTAGGCCAATTACATTATTCCAATCAACCAAATTCTTAGCTATTTCACTAGTATTACTTCTATTCTATCGATTGAGCACAAGAAATCGCCAAGTCAACTGTTTCAACTACAAAATAAAGTGATCGGAAATTGTTAATTTGGCCAATTTAACACAAAGTTCAAAATATTCCAATTTCAAAATAGGGTCCAGAATGAACAATGTAGGCATTCCTGGCACTAAACTAACATTTCCTCTGTTCATTAGTTATGTTTTGAGGCTTTACAAATAAATTCCATTTTGATTTTTTATTCACATAATGAATTTTTATTCACACCAAAAAATAGAAGATTTACTGTTATGCAATACTGTAATAATTGTATAAATATCATCACCATATTTGTGAATGTATATTAGACCCACCAGCTGACATGTATTAGACGTGTGAGGTCGTTTGTTTACTCTTGAATATCGGCAAAAATTTAACATTTCTGCTACTTTGAGCTCAGTTTCAAGCCATTTCCAATGCTAAAACCAATCAAAATCATCTCTATTTCTGTAATATGTCTTCCATTCTATCAAATGAGACCAAGAAATTGCAAATACAACTATAAAAAACATACGAAAAAACACTGCAAAGTTGCCGTTTTAATCGAAAAATCATGATTTCATTTTTTTCTCTCATTATACACAGTGTGCTGCAGGATCTGTTTTATGTGATGCACACATACCACATAGATGTATTCTCTCATATCTAGGCCCAAATGTACCACTCAAAATTTATCAGAGTGAGCTGAGCTCATGGCGTAGCTCTACGGTTTGGACCCTGAACGTAAAGCCGTAGATCTACGGGACGGACCCTGAAAGGGTTAAGAACCCTTGAAAAAACCTCATCAGGACCTGGCGACTTATTTTGCTTCAGTCTATCTGCTTCACAACCATTTCACTAGTGACTGTGATGTTACATAATTTATCTTCTTCTAGCCCACTATAAAAATTAATTACTGGAATATTGTTAGTGTCTTCCTGTGTAAAAACTGAGAGAAAATAATTATTAAAAGTCGAGCACATTTCATTCTCTTTGTCAGTAAGGTGCCCATAGTTATTTTTAAGGGGACCTATCTTATCTCTAACTTTTGTTCTATAGACCTGGAAAAAACTTTTTGGGTTAGTTTTAAAATCCCTAGCAACTTTAATTTCATAGTCCCTTTTAGCTTTTCTTATCCCCTTTTTAATGTCCCTCTTAATGTCAATATACTGATTCATAAGATGACCCTCACCTCTTTTGATACGCCTATAAATTCCTTTCTTATGCCCTAGTAGATATTTGAGCCTATTATTCATCCATTTTGGGTCATTTCTATTTGATCTAATTTCTTCATATGGGATAAACGTTCTTTGAGCAGCATGTATAGTGTTCAGAAAACTGTCATATTAATAGCTCACTTCGTTACCTCAGTCAACAGATGATAAGTGTTCTCTAAGCCCATCGTAATCTGCTAAGTGAAAATCTGGGACTGTTACTGAGTTATCGCTACTATCGTACTTCCATTCAATGCTAAATGTAATTGATTTGTGGTCGCTAGCACCCAGTTCCTCTGAAATTTCTAAATTATTAACAAGGGATTCATTGTTTGCCATAACTAAGTCAAGCAGGTTATTTCCCCTTGTAGGTTCTGTCACAAACTGCTTCAAAAAATAATCCTGAACTACTTCTAAGAAGTCGTATGATTCTAAATTCCCAGTCAAGAAATTCCAATCAATATGACTAAAGTTAAAGTCTCCTAGAATTACTACATTATCGTGCCTTGTGGCCTTAACAATTTCCTCCCATAGTAGTCTCCCTTGGTCCCTATCTAAGTTTGGGGGATGGTATATCACTCCTAAAATCAGTTTTTCATGCTCCTCTGAAAATTCTATCCAAACAGACTCTGTATGTGTTACTTCAGACTTAATACCCGTTTTTATGCAACAGTTCAAGCGATCTCGGACATACAATGCCACCCCACCCCCCCTCCCAATACTTCTATCTACTTGGAACAATTTAAAACCCTGAATATGACATTCCGCAGGCATGTCCCGACTTTTTTAATTAAACCACGTCTCAGTTAAGGCAAATACATCAATGTTACCTGCACTAGCAACTAATCTCAACTCGTCCATCTTATTCCTAGCACTACGGCAATTAGCATAATAAACATTGAAAGACTCTCCTTTCTCTTTACCCTTCCTGCTCATTTCTGTTTTTCTACTAAACCTATTACTGTCCTTATCACCCAAAGTCCCTGGCTTTTCAATATCTACCTCGTTCTGCTTATTACTAGTTCTCCTAGAACTCGTAATATTACTACACTGGGACTTCACTGTTTTCCTGCCAAAACCCATACCACTAACTATTCCTAGTTTAAAGTCCTAACTGCTCCCTCCACTGCAGTTGCCAGTGCTACCACCCCAGACCTAGATAAGTGAACCCCATCCCTGGCATACATGTCATTTCTGCCATAGAAGAGGTCCCAGTTGTCATAAAGGAACGGGAGGTACAGACCTCTATGGACAGATATGTTGTGCGGCAGAAGTCCAGTGACTCTCAAGCTGGTCCTAGTGGCGTTAAAAGAACAAGGGAAGTAACCCTGGAAAAACAGTTTCTACCTCAAGTCCTAATGGAAGGGGATTCCCCTTCTAAACACTAAGAAGATCCACACTCTCCCCTCCTCCCATCCCATCAATCATCACCAGATCTTCAATACAGGTAAGTGTCATGTATTCTATTCTTAGTATAGTAGTAATTGTGCATGTCTTCTTCAGTTTGTGTGTATTAAAATTAATATTTCATGTGGTAAATTTTTTTTTTCAATACTTTGGGGTATCAGGAACGGATTAATTTGATTTCCATTATTTCTTATAGGGAAAATTAACTCGATTAATGATTATTTCGATTAACGATGAGCTCTCAGGAACGGATTAATATCGCTGGTCGAGGGTCCACTGTATATGAACTAAGGTAGTTATATAAAGCTAAAATAAGGGAGAAAATATATAAGGGACTAAATTAAGTAATGGTAAACAAAGTTAAATTGACAGATAGTCACTATGATATAATATTGATTTGGGAGTAAGATCTGATTTGTAATATATAATAAGTTGAGCAATTTATTGTACTATAAAAAGTAAAAATAATATGAGGTAGTTGGTACTAGCTAGCAAAAGAAAGTTTTGGAACTTGAACAATAATGTAATTGGAATGTACACTAATTGCACACACAATATAGTCACTAAGATATGAAGAATAATCTAAGAGTAGGATTTGCCTTATAGGATAAAGTTTGAGCAATTAATATCACTATAGGAATATTATTTGAGGTAGTTGATACGAGCTAGTACAGTAGTTTGTTATTTGTAGCTTGAGAGAAAAGGGAAAAAAAGGTATGATTATAAGAGAATTTTAACAGTGCTTAAGTAGGAAAGAAAATGGTAATACAGTACGGATATTATTAAAGAGTAAGTATCTTATTAACAAATAATAATTTGTGAATTGGAAATCTGAGAAGATACATTAAATTGGGTCACACAAAAAACTGTGTGGGACACCTGGGATAATGAGGTAGTAAAATACTATCTAGGAGGTGATAGTACAGGGATTAGTTCAATAATGACATAATAACATACACTAACGTAGTAAGGATTTGGTCACTAATATCAGTCAGACATTGTAATGTTTGCATCATGAAGGAAGTTTGCTAGATCATTTTCATTTGTAATGTAGTACACACGGCCTACATTTGTTTTTCTTACTAGGATTTGTCCATCACGTACAAAGCATGTACAAACCTGTGTTCATTCCATTTTGTCCCTGTTATTCTTCCAGCTTTCCTTTAACTCCTAAATATCACTTGCTCTGATAAACTGAACAAGTATATCATCTTATTGCAATTTTATTATGAATTAACTAAGTTAATTTTAAGTATAGTATATGCTAATCATGCCTCCAGGCCTCTCCTGTGCAACATTTTCCCTTTTTTTGAATTTATAATCACAAAAAATCAACATGTTTCCCTGTTTCTCTGCTGACAAACCATAATTGGCCAAGAAAGTTTCGACATAGTTTAGGTTATCCCAGTAATTGAAGTAGTCCTAATGAAATTCCACGAAACAGATCTGGGGGGTAGGGAGGCCCCTCCCCTTTCTCAAGAAAATTGCCTGAAATCCAGTTTCTGCCATTTTGACACCTATTTCAAACCACTTCCAGTCTTAAGCCACCTTAAAAAATGCTCCACAGTTGCGGTTTTTTACCCCCAAATGTACGGTCAGAGGTAAACCGTTCTCATCATGCACTGCACGGGTCAAGATTTTTTTTTAATATTCCTTACACCCACCACACAGACAAATTCTCTCATGTTTAGGTCAAACTTTGCTGGTCAGCAAATTTGAAGGCACCATGAATTATACGTACTAGTACATCAGGGATGCTGATTGCTTCAGGGTGCAGTACTAGTACCTACTTGACAGACAGCTTAAGGGTTAAACTGAGGTTTCACAAATTGTTTGGGAATAAAGCTACATTATTTAACCCTTTCAGGGTCCGTCCCGTAGATCTACGGCTTCACGTTGAGTGTCCAAACCGTAGATCTATGCCAAAATTCTAGCGCCGTCAAATTTAGCACGAAAGCGCTCATAGGCCTACATGTGAGAGAACGGGTCTGCGTGGTGGGTGTGTGCCATAAACAAAAAATCTAGGCTCCCGCATAGCATTGTGGGAACGCCGGCTCAGTTACCCTTGTTCACCATGCCTCGTCGCAAGTCAGCTCTCACTCCCCGGAAAATTGGGACTCTCCTCTTCCTATCTGATAGTTCTGACACTGATGGAAGTGGAAATGAAGATGAATTCTACGGCTTTGATCAGTTAGTGACCGAAAAGAATGACCAGGATATCGATAATAGTGCAGAAAACCCTGACGATCCTCAACCTTCTACCTCTGGTGTGGGCACTCGTGACTCACGGTCGGTTGTTCCTCAACACAAGAGAAAACTAATATTTTCGTGTGGCCAGGCCTCTGACTTCAGTAATGATGATGATAGTGACGTGGATTGTGATTTTATTGTGCTCGACGATCATTCGAGTAGTGATAGTGAGGAATCATATTCACCAGTGAAGCGTCGGTATGTTCGCCGCCGCATGCACTCGGGTAGTGTACCCTATGCTGTGCCCAGGGGACGGAGTACATCCCGGAGTACATCCTGGAGTACATCCCGTGGCCCTACACCAGTTTTAGGTAGTGATAGTGAGGATGATGTGGCTACACTTGGCATGGATAGACCACAGGCATCAGTGGATGGTGGTAGTGGTGATGGTAGTGGCACTGCCATGCATGACTCACCAGCCCACGCTGGGACCCACACTGCTGACTCGTCAGTTCAAGGACAAAGCGGAGCGTCAGCCACCAGCCCACCACAACCACAACCACCCGCACAACCAGCCTATGATGTCCAGTATCCACCAGCAAACCGTATGTGGGATTGGCAGCAAAATCCCAATTTTGTTCCCAAGCCTCACCACTTTGATGACTCTCAAAGTGGAATTCTACCTACTTGTCCCCTTGGAACCACGGCCAATGAACTGGAATTCTTTGAATTATTCTTTGACCAGCCATTGATGGAAACTATTGTCAGGGAAAGTAATAAGTATTTTGAGTACACCATGGCAAATACGATGATATCACCACAGTCAAGACTACACAGGTGGAAAGAGACGACTGCTGCAGAAATGTATTTGCTTTTTGCAACAATTGTGCTTATGCCTCATGTCTATAAGCATGATATAAAAGCATACTGGTCCACAGATCGGCCAATTTCTACCCCGGTCTTCAGTGAAATCATACCAGTGAACAGGTTTATCTTACTCTTACGTATGTTGCACTTCTCTGACAAAACCAGGCCTGACAGAAGTGACAGGTTATACAAGATTAGAAATGTTTTCATGTATCTCAAACAAAAGTTCAGCATATACTTTTATCCATTCAAGAATCTTGTAATTGACTGTCATTCAAGCAGTATATACCGAGCAAGAGGAAACACTTTGGTATAAAACTGTTTGTACTCTGTGATTGTGACAGTGGCCTGGTGTTGGATATTGTTGTATACACGGGTAGTAAAACATTGAAAGATACCAAGATGTTATTGGGTATCTCAGGTGACGTAGTGAGAAACATGATGGCACCTTATCTTGGTAAGGGGCATACATTATATACCGATAACTGGTACACAAGCCCATTACTCAGTGATTTCATGCGAGTGAACAAGACAGATGTGTGTGGCACAGTGCGTTCTAATCGTAAACATATGCCCAGGCTCAACGCAGGTGCTCGTGGTGATGACGTGCAGGTGTTTACTGCCAATGACATCATCTCATTACGGTGGCATGACAAACGAGATGTCACATTGTTGACAACCATTCACCGTAATGAAATGCAAGACAGTGGCAAAGTTGATCGAGTGACTAATGAACATATTCGAAAACCAGTGACAGTGATTGATTATACACAAAACATGCACTTGGTTGACAAATGTGACATGCAGATTGGCTTTGTTGATTGTGTTCGTAAGAGTTACAAGTGGTATATGAAACTTTTCTACCATCTCATGGACATTTCTATGCTCAATGCATATAATATGTACCAAATAAAGACTGGCAACAGACCACCTTATGGTGAATTTTGTTTGTCTGTTGTCAGACAACTCATAATGAAGTACCAGGTAACAACACCTGCTATACAACAAGGTCCTCGAATTACTCAGGATATATCCAAGCGTTTGAGGAGGGAAGGTGATCATTTCATAATACAACTTCCTTCAACTCCGAAGAAATTTGCTCAGAAGAGATGCATCGTCTGTGCACAAACAAAACGACAGCAACAAAGACGCAAAGACACTCGGTTTATGTGTGAGGAATGTAAGGTGCCTCTGTGCATGGTGCCTTGTTTCAAGGAGTTCCACAAGCTCCAGCAGTTCTAAAACCATGTCCAGTGATTGTAAATATGTAAATATATGATAGAACATTAGTATTATACAAGATTTGTGCATGTTTATTGTAATAAACAACAGTGGTAAACAATAATATGATAACTTTAGTGCGGTTATTGTGTTCAATACAGTGAGTTTATATATATACATTATATACAGTATTGGTCTCTCAGACCCCAAATGTTAGTAGGAATAGAAAAAAATTGGAAAAGAAAAGAAAAAAATGTAAAAACCGCAAAATAATGTAATGCACGTATGTGGAATTCGTCGATGTTGCCGCCACCACATCATTTTTGACAAACTTCTTGGCACTGTATCTCGGTAAGTACTGATCAGAATTTTTTTTTTTGTCTTATTACCTTCACAAAAATATGCTCTTTAACCCTTTCAGGGTCCATCCCGTAGATCTACGGCTTTACGTTCAGGGTCCAAACCGTAGATCTACGTCATGAGCTCAGCTCACTCTGATAAACTGTGAGTGGTACATTTGGGCCTAGATATGAGAGAATACATCTATGTGGTATGTGTGCACCACATAAAACAGATCCTGCAGCACACTGTGTATAATGAGAGAAAAAAAACTGAAATCATGATTTTTCGATTAAAACAGCGACTTTGCAGTGTTTTTTCGTATGTTTTTTTATAGTTGTATTTGCGATTTCTTGGTCTCATTTGATAGAATGGAAGACATATTACAGAAATAGAGATGATTTTGATTGGTTTTAGCACTGAAAATGGCTTGAAACTGAGCTCAAAGTAGCAGAAATGTTAAATTTTTGCCGATGTTCAAGAGTAAACAAACTACCTCACACGTCTAATACACACCAGCTGGTGGGTCTAATATGCATTCACAAATATGGTGATGATATTTATGCAATTATTACAGTATTGCATAACAGTAAATCTTCTATTTTTTGGTGTGAATAAAAATTCATTATGTGAATAAAAAATCAAAATGGAATTTATTTGTAAAGCCTCAAAACGTAACTAATGAACAGAGGAAATGTTAGTTTAGTTCCAGGAATACCTACATTGTTTATTCTGGACCCTATTTTGAAATTGGAATATTTTGAACTTTGTGTTAAATTGGCCAAATTAACTATTTCCGATCACTTTAATTTGTAGTTGAAACAGTTGACTTGGCGATTTCTTGTGCTCAATCAATAGAATAGAAGTAATACTAGTGAAATAGGAATTTGGTTGACTGGAATAATGTAATTGGCCTAAAATAGGAGTCAAAGTCGGCAAAATCGCCGATTCGTAAATATCGCTGACACATCAAAATTCGCGAGAGCATAATTTCGTCAATTTTCCATCAAATTTCGTACTTTTTGTTTTATTACCTTCACAAAAAGATTCTCTACCATTTCATAAGAAAAAATAACAAATTTTTTTTTGAAAATTCTTGGACACTGGGGTACCACTTCAGATTTGGGCCTTGGACCCTGAAGGGGTTAATTCTGTAAGAAAAAATAATTTTTTTTTTTTTTTTTTTAAATTTTCAAAATTTTGGCCTTGGACCCTGAAGGGGTTAACAAAACATAAAGATAAATAATACACACATTGAAGGACAAGATGTGAGAAACTTTTTGGGTATTCATATTGACAGCAACCTTAAATTTAACAAACATATCCTGCATGTATCTAAGAAAGTTTTTGAAAACTGTGGCCATTCTTTCCAGAATACACTGCTATGTGTACCACAGCAAACACTATCATTTTTAACTTAAGATTATTTACTACACCGCCTGACTTGTATTGTTTCACTCAACACTTTAACCTCTTTCCCTCTATTGTCTGTCTTACATTTGTCATTTTGCACTGAATAGTCTTGAAGGGTTTTGGTATTTTCTCCAGATGTGATGATAATACAATAGTAATTTTGTTTTTACTGCACTGGCCATATCCCACCAAGGAAAGGTACTCAAAAAAAAAATCAGCATCATTCAGTTATTAGCTGTCTTGCCAGAAGTGTGCAGACATCACAGGTCAAATGACCCTCTGAACTGCAACATTTTCCCCCCTCCCTTCCTTCACAGTGCAGGCTCTGCACTTACCATTTCTAGAACTCGTGTCTTGCTAACCAGATTCCCCAGAATCCCTTCATAAATGCTATCTTGTTCACAGTCCAACAGCATATACAATACTAATAATAATAAGGAATTTGCAGATATAATGTAATGCAACATGTAAATCTAGCAACCTGGCCTTCATAAGCAACAAATATTCTGAGATGCATACAGTGATGATGTGAAGTTAGAATTTGATAAATCTTTGGCACATTACATTGGTATAAATTTGAACTTCCGTTTATGGTTCAGTGACTGTGTAATGAGATCTATTAGGTCATTCTGTTGTGTGTTGGAAACCAATCTTGGATCTCCAGCCACAGTTTTTACTGTATTTTGGTTATTAAATTTTACAATTCTAGCTGTTGTATAGTTCATATTTGTTAATTATTGTAAATTTAATTATTCCCAGAATAAAAGCTGATTGGTGGAATGATGATGTAAAGAGAGTAGTAAGGGAGAAAAAGTTAGCATATGAGAAGTTTTTACAAAGTAGAAGTGATGCAAGGAGGGAAGAGTATATGGAGAAAAAGAGAGAGGTTAAGAGAGTGGTGAAGCAATGTAAAAAGAGAGCAAATGAGAGAGTGGGTGAGCTGTTATCAACAAATTTTGTTGAAAATAAGAAAAAGTTTTGGAGTGAGATTAACAAGTTAAGGAAGCCTAGAGAACAAATGGATTTGTCAGTTAAAAATAGGAGAGGAGAGTTATTAAATGGAGAGTTAGAGGTATTGGGAAGATGGAGGGAATATTTTGAGGAATTGTTAAATGTTGATGAAGATAGGGAAGCTGTGATTTCGTGTATAGGGCAAGGAGGAATAACATCTTGTAGGAGTGAGGAAGAGCCAGTTGTGAGTGTGGGGGAAGTTCGTGAGGCAGTAGGTAAAATGAAAGGGGGTAAGGCAGCCGGGATTGATGGGATAAAGATAGAAATGTTAAAAGCAGGTGGGGATATAGTTTTGGAGTGGTTGGTGCAATTATTTAATAAATGTATGGAAGAGGGTAAGGTACCTAGGGATTGGCAGAGAGCATGCATAGTTCCTTTGTATAAAGGCAAAGGGGATAAAAGAGAGTGCAAAAATTATAGGGGGATAAGTCTGTTGAGTGTACCTGGTAAAGTGTATGGTAGAGTTATAATTGAAAGAATTAAGAGTAAGACGGAGAATAGGATAGCAGATGAACAAGGAGGCTTTAGGAAAGGTAGGGGGTGTGTGGACCAGGTATTTACAGTGAAACATATAAGTGAACAGTATTTAGATAAGGCTAAAGAGGTCTTTGTGGCATTTATGGATTTGGAAAAGGCGTATGACAGGGTGGATAGGGGGGCAATGTGGCAGATGTTGCAAGTGTATGGTGTAGGAGGTAGGTTACTGAAAGCAGTGAAGAGTTTTTACGAGGATAGTGAGGCTCAAGTTAGAGTATGTAGAAAAGAGGGAAATTTTTTCCCAGTAAAAGTAGGCCTTAGACAAGGATGTGTGATGTCACCTTGGTTGTTTAATATATTTATAGATGGGGTTGTAAGAGAAGTAAATGCGAGGGTCTTGGCAAGAGGCGTGGAGTTAAAAGATAAAGAATCACACACAGGGTGGGAGTTGTCACAGCTGCTCTTTGCTGATGACACTGTGCTCTTGGGAGATTCTGAAGAGAAGCTGCAGAGATTGGTGGATGAATTTGGTAGGGTGTGCAAAAGAAGAAAATTAAAGGTGAATACAGGAAAGAGTAAGGTTATGAGGATAACAAAAAGATTAGGTGATGAAAGATTGAATATCAGATTGGAGGGAGAGAGTATGGAGGAGGTGAACGTATTCAGATATTTGGGAGTGGACGTGTCAGCGGATGGGTCTATGAAAGATGAGGTGAATCATAGAATTGATGAGGGAAAAAGAGTGAGTGGTGCACTTAGGAGTCTGTGGAGACAGAGAACTTTGTCCTTGGAGGCAAAGAGGGGAATGTATGAGAGTATAGTTTTACCAACGCTCTTATATGGGTGTGAAGCATGGGTGATGAATGTTGCAGCGAGGAGAAGGCTGGAGGCAGTGGAGATGTCATGTCTGAGGGCAATGTGTGGTGTGAATATAATGCAGAGAATTCGTAGTTTGGAAGTTAGGAGGAGGTGCGGGATTACCAAAACTGTTGTCCAGAGGGCTGAGGAAGGGTTGTTGAGGTGGTTCGGACATGTAGAGAGAATGGAGCGAAACAGAATAACTTCAAGAGTGTATCAGTCTGTAGTGGAAGGAAGGCGGGGTAGGGGTCGGCCTAGGAAAGGTTGGAGGGAGGGGGTAAAGGAGGTTTTGTGTGCGAGGGGCTTGGACTTCCAGCAGGCATGCGTGAGCGTGTTTGATAGGAGTGAATGGAGACAAATGGTTTTTAATACTTGACGTGCTGTTGGAGTGTGAGCAAAGTAACATTTATGAAGGGATTCAGGGAAACCGGCAGGCCGGACTTGAGTCCTGGAGATGGGAAGTACAGTGCCTGCACTCTGAAGGAGGGGTGTTAATGTTGCAGTTTAAAAACTGTAGTGTAAAGCACCCTTCTGGCAAGACAGTGATGGAGTGAATGATGGTGAAAGTTTTTCTTTTTCGGGCCACCCTGCCTTGGTGGGAATCGGCCAGTGTGATAATAAAAAAATAATAAAAGCTGATTCTTATTATGCACTTCATCCATATGTACAATGCATAGAGTATGTATATATTGTACACATTGCATCATGTTAGTATATTTTAATGATCCAGCAACATCTTATCAGGAGATACGGTATACAATATTTATGACCAAGATAAATATGATATTTCATCATCTTTTGACAAAAGAAGTACCAGTACGTTCAATACTGTATACACTTCACTTTCCTGTGTGTTTTGTAATAGGTTCTTGGTCCTCTATCTAGGTAAGGCTGTATAATTTTTTTTTTTTCAACTGGATAGGCTTAATAACAATAACAAGTTTATTTTAGCATGATACATGTTTGTAGAAAGGAGTGTAACAGTTTGGTGAACATGCCAAACACCCCTTTATATGGACACCATTTCAGGCAAGCTTAAGACTAACTTAAGATTAATAAGGCAATAACTGTGCTGTACATATTATTAGATGAGTTACAGTGAATAGAGGAAAATTGAATATTCAACTAGTTTATGCTATATGGCTTTAGTAAGTTCAGTAGAGAATAATTACAGTTTTGATATATGTAGTATATAAAAAATACAATATTACAATTTAGCACAATTTAAAACAACAAAATTGAAAGAATTTTAAGTTTGAAGTAATAATTGAGGAATAGTCAAGCACAATATACAATAATGAAGTTGAAATAATTTAGATTTTGAAGTAAATGATCAAATAGTTGAACAGTCATAAATTATTTAGGAGTTTTTTGAGTAACTTTTGAGTAATTGGTCCGAGCTTGGTCTGAGACTGGGTTTTTGGTGAAGCAAGTTCCTTAAAGAGATGGTAGTATACCTGAAGGCTGTTCCATGGGTTGATGCCCCCGTGACCCGGTACATGACCAGTACTCATGGTGGATAAGGGCCTAATCAACCAGGCTGTTACTGTTGGCCACAAGCAAACTGACGTATGAATCACAGCCTGGTTGGTCAGGTACTGACTTTAGGTATTTGTCCAGCTCCCTCTTGAAGACAGCCAGGGGTCTATTGGTAACCCCCCTTATGTACGCTGGGAGACAGTTGAACAGTCTTGGTCCCCTGACATTCATTGTGTTATCTCTTAGTGTACTCATGGTGCCCTTGCTTTTCATTAGGGAGGATGTTGCACTGCCTGCCAAGTCTTTTGCTTGCATAAGGAGTGATTTCTGTGTGAGGATTTGGGACTAATCCCTCTTAAGATTTTCCAAGTGTATAGTATCATGTATTTGTGGTCACAGTGGGGACCATGCTAACCTCTCTCTGGTGTATAAATATACTTAACTGGACAAATCTTATTGTAGCCCGCTAGCCCAGTGGCTTACATGCTAGCCTGGCGTTTTACAACTTACTTGCCATGAGTTCAATTCTCACCTGTACTGTGGTTTGTTTGCAGTTGTGTCATTATGATTTCATGAGTTGCGTATCTTTCTTCCCTGCATTCCAAGGAGTGTAGGTCAGGGGACTTCAGTCATTCCCAGTAACCGAGTTGTCAAATCATAACTTTCACACACTAAAATACGTATGAACAGGCAGTATGCTCACTAGTTTTTTTTAACTTTTCAGACGCTCTTCACGTGTGAAATCTGTGTAAACGTGGCAACATGTTTCGTCTAGTAGTAAGTACAGAGCACACATACAGAGGTACAGGTAAGAGCAGTATGCCAAAGCCACTTATACTATGCATAGCATTACGGGCTGGCTTAAAATTAACTTAAGATTAACTAAGCAATGATGAAATCAGTGATAAAACATTAATGTAAACAGGTTACTATAAAGCACAAGTGAGTATTACAAAGACAGGTCATATGGTTGTATGCATTGTTGTACATTCAGTAGAATGGAGTATTCTGTTAGGTAGTGTATTTAAAAAATAATAAAGTTAGATTGGGTTTTAGGTTTAACATTTATGTGATATAATTGTGAGAAACATTTAAGATATACAATTTATAAGGTTCAGTTATTCAGTATTTATTTGGTTTTGGGTGAGTAAGTGATCTTTGAGAAGAGACTTGAATTTATAAACAGGTAGTGTTTCTTTTATATTTACAGGTAATGAATTCCAGATTTTAGGGCCTTTTATGTGCATTGAGTTTTTACATAGTGTGAGATGGACACGAGGAACATCAAAGAGTGATCTGTGCCTTGTGTTATGGTCATGTGTTCTGTTGAGGTTGGCAAGGAGATGTTTGAGGGGAGGGTTAATATCAGAGTTAAGTGTTCTATGTATGTAATAGGTGCAGTAGTAAGTATGGATGTTTTGTATGGTGAGGAGGTTTAGTGTATTGAATATTGGTGGAGTGTGCTGCCTATAGTGAGAATTTGTTATCATTCTAACTGCAGCCTTTTGTTGGGTAATTAGTGGTCTGAGATGGTTACTTGTTGTTGAGCCCCATGCACAAATTCCATAGGTGAGATAGGGGTAAATAAGAGAGTGATATAGGGCCAGGAGGGCTGACTGTGGAGCATAGTACCGTATCTTCGATAGTATGCCTACAGTCTTGGAAATTTTCTTAGAAATTTGTTGTATATGTGTATGAAATTTGAGTCTATTATCAAGGTGGATTCCTAAGAATTTTCCCTCTGTTAGCTTTGTGATAGGTGATCCGTTTATCATTATGTTAAGAGGGACATCTGTAGCTCTGTTACCAAACTGAATGAAGTAGGTTTTGTCAATGTTTAGTGTAAGTTTGTTAGTTCTCATCCAGGTAGATATTTTCTGTAATTCGGTATTTACAGTATTGGCTAGCGTGACTGGGCTCGGGTGGGAGAAGACGTATGTAGTGTCATCTGCAAATAGTGTGGGTTTGAGTAATTGCGAAGCATTTGGTAGGTCATTTATGTATAGGAGAAAGAGAAGAGGGCCAAGGACACTTCCCTGTGGGACACCAACTGTAATTGGTTGTGCAGAGGAGTTTGCCCCATTTGCATACACATATTGGCTTCTGTTGCTGAGGTATGACTTGAGGTAGTTGAGGGAGTGCCCTCTTATACCATAGTGTGACAATTTTACGTGGAGCAAGTCATGGTCAACTGTATCAAAAGCTTTACGTAAGTCAATGAAGATCCCCAGTGGGACTTCTTTTTTCTCTATTGCAGTGTATATATGTTCTAGCATGTGTATAATAGCATCATTAGTATTTTTATTAGGCCTGAATCCAAATTGGCAGGGGTTGAGTATGTTTTGGGAGATAAGGTAGGAGTAGATTCGTTTATGAATTAATTTTTCGAAGATTTTTGAGAGAGGGTGTAAGTTGGATATTGGCCTATAGTTATTCAACTCTGTTTGGTCTCCTCCTTTGTGGATCGGGGTGACCCTTGCTATTTTGAGTACTGTAGGGAAGGTGGAGGATTCAATGGATTTGTTAAAGAGTGTTGCAATGATTGGTGATAGCACTTGTGACACTTTTTTGTATATAAAGGGTGGTAAGGTATTTAAATCTCCTGCCTTGTTTTTTAGTGTGTTGATAATAAGGGAGACTTCGTATGGGTTAGTCGGAGCTAGGAACAGTGTGTTTGGGTAGTTGCCGGTGAGGTAGTCATTTGGTGGGGTATCTGAGCTTGGGATTTTATTGGCAAGGTTTTGTCCTATAGTGGAGAAGAAATCATTGAGTCTGTTTGCTGTTTCTGTTGGTGGGAGTTGGGGTTCATCTGATTTTGCTAATTTTATTTCGCTATTTCGTGATATCTTTTTTGTTCCTAGAATTTCTGATAGGGTTTTCCAGGTCTTTTTTATATCACCTCGTAAGTTGGATAATCTGTTCTCATAATACAATTTTTTTGCCCTTCTTATCAGGCTGGTTAGGATTGACGAGTAACGTTTTGTTTGGTCTCTGGTTATGTGACCCATTCTGTACTGTTTTTCATATTGGTGTTTTGTATTTATGGATTTGAGAATGCTGGGTGTTAGCCAGGGACTCTTCAGTCTCTTAGCTGTCATCTGTTTAGTTTTTTTAGGGCAGTGCTTGTTATAGAGGTATTGGGTCTTTTTTAGAAAATTATTAATACATTCGTCAATATCTGTATAGATTTCTAGCTCAGTGTGCCAGTCAATGTTTGCTACTGCTGTTGTGAAGTTATTAATGGCTGCCTCATTGTGAAGTCTGAAGGTGACTTTAGTAGTGTCTTGGGGTAATTTACCAAGAGTTGTTATGAGGAAAGTCGGGTAGTGGTCTGTGGTATTATCTGTAATTATGCCTGATTTTAAAGGGGATATGGTGTTGGTCCAGATGTGGTCAAGTAGGGAAACACTAGTCTCTGTAACTCTTGTAGGTTTTGTTACTGTTGGTAGCAACATACAGTTACTCATTGTGTTTGTGAATTCAGTAACGTGTGGGTCCTGGTCTTGCAGGAGATTTATATTGAAGTCACCTGAGAGTAGTAAGTGATCTTTGTTCATGCGTGCATCAGTTATCATACTTCCTAGGTTTTGACTAAATTGGCTAATGTTTGACTGTGGAACTCTGTAGATGTTTATCAATGTGAGAGGTTTTTGTAGGTATTTGGATTTGAATTTGGCTATTATATATTCCCCATGTTCATCCCTTGTGCAAGTATTAGTGATACATTCTAGTTGGTCTGAGTAGTATATGGCTGTGCCACCCCCTTGTTGGTCTGGCCTACAGTTGTGTATGGCTGTGTAACCAGGAATGGCATAGACATCTGTACTATCAGGCTTTAGCCAGGTTTCAGTTAGTGTAATGATGGACATATTGGCATGTAAGGAATTTAGTAATGCTATGAGGTCATCGTAATGCTTGCTTAAAGATCTGATATTGTAGTTAAAGATAGTTATGTTATTGTTGGCACTGAGAAGTGCCTTTGATTGTTCTGCAGTGTAGTAATTACAGTAACTGTTTGATTCATTTAAATCATTAAATAAGAGATTGGTATCAGGATCAATGCTTGTAATCATAAGATTTGTAGTGAATCTATAGTTAGAATTAAGTATAAAACAAAGTAAATAGTCTTAAGCTAAAAAATAGCACCTGAATTATTTAACAAATGTAAAATAATGAGCTAAGGTAGTTTTTTTTTTTTTTTTTTTTTTTTTTTTTTGTAAAATAAAGGTGAAAAAATAAAAGGGACTAATACAAATATAGTGATGATCAAATAATGGAGCTTGGGAATATGATAGTAGGTAGTACTATAAAGGTAATTCTTTAAAGTTAGAATTATAGTATAAAATAATAATATAAAAGGGACTAATATAAGTTGTGGTGAACAATAAAGTGGTAATCAAATAATGAGCTTTGGAATATAATGGCAAAATTGTGAACTTATTCTACTTTAGCACCTGAGAATAGCACCTTGATTATTTTAACAATTGTGAATATATAAACTAGGGTAGTTATATAAAGCTAAAATAAAGGAGAAAATATATAAGGGACTAAAATTAAGTAATGGTAAACAAAGTTAAATGGACAGGTGGTCACTATGAAATAATATTGGTTTAGGAGTAAGATCTGATTTGTAATATTAAATAAATTGAGCAGTTTATTGCACAATAAAAGTAAAAAAAATGAGGTAGTTGGTACTAGCTAGCAAAAGATAGTTTTGGTACTTGCAAAAAAGTAATTGGAATATACACTAATTGCATACACAATGAAAAGTGACTAAAAAAACAAGTAGTGATAAACAAAATTAAATGGACAGGTAAGAATAATGAATATTATTAATTTGGAGTAAGATTTGACTTGTAGTTTAAAATTATGAGCAATTAATAGCAGTAAGAAAGAAGTATAGAGTATTGGAGGTAGTTGGCATTAGCTAGTGATGAAAAATAATAAAAATAATTATGCTCAATATAATAGTAATGTACACTATATGTACCACACGTATACTCAGTACTCAGTGGTCAGTCGTCACGTGAGGTCACAGACCCTGAGCTGCCTTGGGGATTAGTGTGGACGGTTACAAAGCATGGCTTGCTTCTGCAGTGTTTTAAAAATTGAGGTTGGAGAGTTGAAGGAGGAGGTCTTGCTTCTCCAGGAGGAGATTAGGAGGCTGAAGGTCCACCTCAATGGGTCTGGGAGAGAGTGTGAGGTGGCTGGAGTTGTGGGGAATGAGGCTTCTAGCAGCGAGGTGCAGTCTGTCTCTCGCTGTGAGGAGGCTGTAGTTGGGGAGGCAGCAACGGCTACCAGCAGTGAGGTGCAGCCCAACACCTGCTACAAGTGGCGAGTAGTTCACAGTAATGGAAGGCGCATCAGAGTAAGGAAAGTTAAGAGTGAAGATCTGAAGGTAGGAAATCGCTTCTCTGTTCTTCAGGATGAATGTACTTCAGTGGCCAGTGAAGGTAAGGGTACTACTGCCCCTGCTAATGGAGGTAAGTGCATTCTTGTGGTTGGTGACTCTCAGGTAAGATACATTGACCGTGCTTTTTGTAATAGGAATAAGAAGATGAGAGATAGAGTGTGCTTCCCTGGAGCTGGTGTTGGGGACATTGTCAACAGGCTGGATAATATCATGTCAGGTAATGGGAGCAAGCCCATTATCTGTCTCAGTGCTGGTGGAAATGATATTGGGAAGGGTAGGAGAGAAGAGCTGCTAGATAAGTACAGGTCAGCTATAGATTTCATTAAGTCTAAGGGAGGGATCCCAATCATATGTAGCATCTTGCCTAGAAGGGGAGTAGGAAATGAATGGTTGTCTAGGGCAATTGGTGTAAATTGCTGGCTAGACAGATACTGCAAGGAACTTGCAATCCCATTCATTGACAACTGGAACAACTTTTATGGCAAACATGATATGTATGCAAGGGATGGGGTACATCTCTCTGGGGCTGGGGTGGTAGCACTTGCAGACTCGATTGAGAAGGCCATTGGTGAAATGCCTATGATTTTAAACTGATGGAAGATAGAGGTATGGGTGTGTGTGGGAAACAAGCAGGTTGCAACACTTGGGTTGGAAACAGTAAATGTATAAAAGGCATTCAGCATGAAGTTATAAATAAAGACAATAGATCAGGTCAGCAAACAAAGGGGGACAGCAGAGGGCAGCAAGGGACTAGCTCCCTTAAGGTTTACTATACTAATAGCAGGAGTGTAAGAAATAAGATAGATGAGCTAAGATTAATTGCAAGTGCAGGAGACATAGATATTATTGCTATAACAGAGACCTGGCTCAATCTGAAAGATAGAGAGATGCCCTCTGAATGTCACATACAAGGCTATAAATTATTCCACACTGACAGGGTCAACAGGAAAGGTGGTGGAGTAGCGATGTATGTCAGAGACAATTTAAATTGTTGTGTTAGACAAGATATTAAATTAGAAGCGTCAGCCACTGAATCTGTTTGGTTACAGCTTCTCGAGGGCCGAGAAAAACTAATTTTGGGTGTGATTTACAGGGCCCCAAATCTTGATAGGGAGTGCAGTAAACTTCTATGGGACGAAATTCGTAAGGCATCTACATACGAAAATGTTGTGCTAATGGGAGATTTCAACTATAGACAGATTGACTGGAGCAATTTGACAGGAAATTTAGAGTCAGGTGACTTTCTTGATACGATCCAGGATTGTTTTTTAAAACAGTTTGTGACAGAGCCAACTAGGGGAAATAACCTCCTTGACTTGGTTCTTGCCAGTAGGGAAACACTAATTAATAATCTTGAGGTTAATGATGAGCTTGGGGAAAGTGATCACAAATCACTCAGTTTTAATATATCATGGAATTCCCCTAATAATGGCAATCAAGTCTCCGTCCCTGACTTTCGCTTGGCTGATTTCATAGGACTGAAAAATTACTTAGGTGGGCTGAACTGGAATGACCTGACTAAGGGTCAGGTAGGTGGTGATGGTTGCCGATATGATGCTTTCCAGGGCATAGTTCTAGCTGCTCAGTCAAATTATGTTCCAAATAGGGAAATCAGATCAAACAAAAATGATCCTAAATGGATGAACAATAGATTAAAATATCTGATTGGTCAAAAGAGAGGCATATATAGGCAAATCAAAAGAGGAGAGGGGCAATTGAGAAATCGATATATTCAGTTAAAGAGAGAAATAAAAAAGGGAATTAGAAAAGCAAAAAGAGATTATGAGGTTAAAGTTGCAAGAGAATCGAAGACTAACCCAAAAGGATTCTTTCAGGTATACAGAAGTAAGATCAGGGACAAGATAGGCCCACTCAAAAGTTCCTCGGGTCAGCTCACTGACAGTGATAAGGAAATGTGTAGAATTTTTAACACATACTTCCTCTCAGTTTTTACACAGGAGGATACCAGCGATATTCCAGTAATGATAAATTATGTAGAACAGGACGATAATAAACTGTGTACTATTAGGGTCACAAGTGACATGGTCCTTAGGCAAATAGATAAATTAAAACCTAACAAATCCCCAGGCCCTGATGAACTGTATGCAAGGGTTCTAAAGGAATGTAAAGAGGAGCTTAGCATACCTTTGGCTAATCTTTTCAACATATCACTACAAACTGGCATGGTGCCAGATAAGTGGAAAATGGCAAATGTGATACCTATTTTCAAAACAGGTGACAGGTCCTTAGCTTCGAACTATAGACCAATAAGCCTAACCTCCATAGTGGGAAAATTTATGGAATCAATAATTGCCGAGGCAGTTCGTAGCCACCTTGAAAAGCATAAATTAATCAACGAATCTCAGCATGGTTTTACAAAGGGGCGTTCCTGCCTTACGAATTTATTAACTTTTTTCACTAAGGTATTTGAGGAGGTAGATCATGGTAATGAATATGATATTGTGTATATGGACTTCAGTAAGGCTTTTGACAGGGTCCCACATCAGAGACTATTGAGGAAAATTAAAGCACATGGAATAGGAGGAGAAATTTTTTCCTGGATAGAGGCATGGTTGACAAATAGGCAGCAGAGAGTTTGCATAAATGGGGAGAAATCAGAGTGGGGAAGTGTCACGAGCGGTGTTCCACAGGGGTCAGTGTTGGGCCCCCTGCTGTTCACAATCTACATAAACGACATAGATGAGGGCATAAAGAGCGACATCGGCAAGTTTGCCGATGACACCAAAATAGGCCGTCGAATTCATTCTGACGAGGACATTCGAGCACTCCAGGAAGATTTGAATAGACTGATGCAGTGGTCGGAGAAGTGGCAGATGCAGTTTAATATAGACAAATGCAAAGTTCTAAATGTTGGACAGGACAATAACCATGCCACATATAAACTAAATAATGTAGATCTTAATATTACGGATTGCGAAAAAGATTTAGGAGTTCTGGTTAGCAGTAATCTGAAACCAAGACAACAGTGCATAAGTGTTCGCAATAAAGCTAATAGAATCCTTGGCTTCATATCAAGAAGCATAAATAATAGGAGTCCTCAGGTTGTTCTTCAACTCTATACATCCTTGGTTAGGCCTCATTTAGATTATGCTGCACAGTTTTGGTCACCTTATTACAGAATGGATATAAATTCTCTGGAAAATGTACAAAGGAGGATGACAAAGTTGATCCCATGTATCAGAAACCTTCCCTATGAGGATAGACTAAGGGCCCTGAATCTGCACTCTCTAGAAAGACGTAGAATTAGGGGGGATATGATTGAGGTGTATAAATGGAAGACAGGAATAAATAAAGGGGATGTAAATAGTGTGCTGAAAATATCTAGCCTAGACAGGACTCGCAGCAATGGTTTTAAGTTGGAAAAATTCAGATTCAGGAAGGATATAGGAAAGTACTGGTTTGGTAATAGAGTTGTGGATGAGTGGAACAAACTCCCAAGTACCGTTATAGAGGCCAGAACGTTGTGTAGCTTTAAAAATAGGTTGGATAAATACATGAGTGGATGTGGGTGGGTGTGAGTTAGACCTGATAGCTTGTGCTACCAGGTCGGTTGCCGTGTTCCTCCCTTAAGTCAATGTGACCTGACCTGACTAGGTTGGGTGCATTGGCTTAAGCCGGTAGGAGACTTGGACCTGCCTCGCATGGGCCAGTAGGCCTTCTGCAGTGTTCCTTCGTTCTTATGTTCTTATGTTCTTATGTTCTTATATATGTATTAAGGGCACTTATCTAATCTGTTACAGAAATGTCAGCTTTTCTAAGGAAGGTAGAGAAATCGTGTTCATTTGAGATGGTATATTGTTGTCCTGTTGATGTTTTCCTTACTAGTATTTTCCCATCTCGCGTGAAACACTGGTGTATTTTGTTTTCCTGTTTAAGTTTTCTCAGCCTGAACAGAAGGTTTTGACGTTTTTTTGTTAGACACTCATTTATGTACACTCCATTTTTCATTGTAATTGCTGATTTAATTAGGTCCTTTCTTTTATCGTATGAATGAAGTCTGATCATTATACTGTGTTTACTTCCTGGTTTTCCTAACAAACGTGTTTCTTTGATTTCATTGTTTTGCACGATGACTTGTACGTGGTTCTGTATTATCCTGATAGCAGTTTCTTTGCACTGTGCTTGTGTTATGTCACTAGGAATGTGTGGACTGTTTATTATAACTGCATCAGATAACTTATCTTGTTCAGTTTTGTCGTCTTGGAAATCAAGGTATTCATTTAGTCGAGTGTGCATGTTCTGATTCCAGTCCTTGATTGCTTCTTCAACCTTCATATTTATTGTTGTTATTTGCTCAGTGTGACTGGCTATAGCTGCTTTTAGAGTATTTTCTGTGTCAACACTTCCCAATGTAATCTTCTCTTCAAGGTTTTGGATCTTATTCTCGAGGTTGATTATCTTGGATTCTCGTCGCTCGAGTGTTGCTTTGATATCTTTGATTTCATTTTCTAGAGCAACGATGTAGTCCTTGATATTGTCAGGAATAATCATACCTGAGTTATCATGGGTGAATCCTTTGAAGGGAGTGGAGTTGGAGGGGGAGTCAGCCATGTTTGTTGTTGTTGTTGTTGTTCCTTGGGTGGCGGCGGTGAGGGGGGTTGATGATACACCGGCGTCCTGCTGGGTAGACAAGTTGAGTTCTAGGGTCCTTGCTGTTATTCTTTTATTACTGGTGTTGTTTCTTCTGCGATATCCTTTCATAGTATCACTGAAGTAGATACTGTGTAGCAATGGAGGAGAAGGCTTGTTTTCTCGGAGCTTGGGTTAAGTGATTGTCTGGCAGCGGAGGCAGTGTTTGGGTTAGCAGGGCCGTCTTCCTTAGATCTTCTAATTTTGTCAAGATTTGGGTTACATTCTTAGTATTCTTGGGTCATGTTGTGGTCTACGTGGGTTCATGTAGTTGAACTTTCACTTAGGCCATCACAAGTTTTGATGAGCGATGTTTTTTTGAGAAAGAAGAGCTGGTAGGATACCGTTGCTGCCGCTGCCGCAAAATACTGATACATAAATAATTTAGAGCAGATTAAAGCAAAGCTTAACCTAGTAAATGGAAGTACCATAGTAATTAATAATGAGAGCTGTGATGGACAGTTCTTATTAGAATATGTAGAATTAGAGATAAATGTGATTAATAATGCACTTTAAATGTTTGGTTTGGCAGTTATACATTGTCTATATAATTCAACATCTATATTTAGTCATACAACAGTATTAATAAATAATTTTTTGTGTGGTTGTGTTACAAAAAGGCCATATCTATAAAGTATAGACATCTCCAGAGAATACAAGAAGGTCTCACCCTCTAGCATTCAGCCTGTTTCTGGTTTTTGTAACAAGTTGTCGGAATAAGATCAGGTTTAGTTATCCGTTGTATTGAGTAAATATTATTAGAGTTTTGGGATTACTACTAGGTACTAGGTAACTACTGGTCTGCCACTACTGATACCTATGGCTACACCTGAATATGGGGATGAGTTTGTCATTTCTCCCAATACACACAACTACAACAGTCAGACGGACACCACACAGGTAACCCCCCTGGAAATTGGAGATGTGTCAGATGCACAGGACCTACCTGCAATGAATGATGAAACAGAGAACACTAATGTAATCATGGTACCTGTTAAGGTGATAGGTGTTAACCCTTTGACTGTTTCTGACGTATAAATACGTCTTACGAGCCAATGTTTCTGACGTATTTATACGCACAAATTCTAGCGGCTTCAAATCGAGCGCCAAAGGCCTGATAGGCCTACACGGGAGAGAATGGGTCTCAGTGGTCGGTGTGCACCCTGTGAAAAAAATCTGGGACCTAGCGGTGCATTGTGGGAACGCCATGTTGTCAGTCCATTTTCACCATGCCTCTCGGTAAGAAGTTCCTCACTCCTTGGCGGATTGGAGGTCTTTTGTTCCCAAGTGATAGCTCTAACAGTGATGAAAGTGTCAGTGACAGTGAATTCAAGGGTTTTCAAGTGAGTGTTACCGAAAAAAGTGCCCAGGATAACGTAAATAGTGACGAAAACCCAGATGACCCACAACCTTCGACCTCTGGTGCTGTGCCGGCTTGTTCACGTTCACGTTCGCCTGTACCAGGACGAAAGAGGAAACTATTTGGTCGTGTACAACACCCTGATGATAGCAGTGATAGTGATAGTGATTTCAAGGTCATTGAAAGCAGTTCTAGTGACAGTGAGAGTGAATATTCCCCAGTGAAGCGCCAGTATGTACGACGTAGCATGCGGTCTGGTAGTGTTTCATATGTTGTTCCAAGGGGAAGGAGAAACTCTGGGAGCACATCCCGTGGCCCAACACCACGACCTGATAGTGAAGATGACGATATTGTAACGATGGGTATGAATGGTGACAGTGAGGGAGGAGGCAGTGGTGGTGATAGTGAGGGTGGCACGGCCCATGTGGCACCATCACCGGGCCACGCTACTAGCCACGCGGCTGACTCAGCAGAACAACCAGCCTCACCCTACCCCACACTGCCACAACCTGCACCACCACAACCTGCACAGCCACAACCACAGCCACAACCACGGTACAATATCCAGACCCCACCAGCAGACCGCATCTGGGATTGGCAGGACGGTGACGAGTTTGTTCCCAGTCCCCATGACTTTGATGAAACACAAAGTGGAATAAAGCCATCTTGTCCACTTGGGAACAATGCCAGTGAACTGGACTGCTTTGAGTTATTCTTCGATGAACCCCTGATGGACATCATTGTCAGGGAAACCAACACATACTGTGAATACACCATAGCAAATACAATTCTCTCACCAAAATCACGGCTACACAAGTGGAAGGAGACAACTGTGGCAGAGATGTACCTGTTTTTTTGCCACAATAATGCTTATGCCACATGTGTATAAGCACACTGTCACCACATACTGGACAACAGATCGCCTGATTTCAACTCCAGGTTTTAGTGACATTATAGGTGTCAATCGTTTCCTGATACTGTTGCGTATGTTACACTTTTCAGACAAAACCAGGCCTGACAGAAGCGACAGGTTATATAAGATAAGAAATGTGTTTATGTACCTGAAACAAAAGTGCTGCATGTATTTTCATCCCTTCAGGAAGCTTGTTATTGATGAGTCCTTGATTTTATTCAAAGGAAGACTCTCATTCAAGCAATATATACCAAGCAAGAGGAAACACTTTGGTATAAAGCTATTTGTACTGTGTGATTGCAGAAGTGGTCTTGTTTTAGATATTATTGTGTACACTGGGTGGTCCGGTGGCCTGGTGGCTAAAGCTCCCGCTTCACACACGGAGGGCCCGGGTTCGATTCCCGGCGGGTGGAAACATTTCGACACCTTTCCTTGCACCTATTGTCCTGTTCACCTAGCAGCAAATAGGTACCTGGGTGTTAGTCGACTGGTGTGGGTCGCATCCTGGGGGACAAGATTAAGGACCCCAATGGAAATAAGTTAGACAGTCCTCGATGACGCACTGACTTTCTTGGGTTATCCTGGGTGGCTAACCCTCTGGAGTTAAAAATCCGAACGAAATCTTATCTTATCTTATCTTATCTTAATACTTTGAGAGATACCATGAAGTTATTGGGTATCTCTGGTGATGTGGTTCGAACAATGATGGAACCATATCTTGGTAAGGGGCATATGTTATTTACTGATAACTGGTACACAAGCCCCTTACTCAGTGATTTCTTGCGAGTGAACTTGACAGACGTGTGTGGCACAGTGCGTGGTAATCGCAAACATATGCCAAGGTTTGACGCTGGCACTCGCAGAGGTGAGGTGCAAGCCTTTGCTGCCAATGACATCATGGCATTTCGGTGGCATGACAAACGTGATGTCACATTGTTGACATCAGTTCACACAAACGAAATGGTACCCAGTGGCAGGGACAACAGAGAGACCAATGAACCCATTCTAAAGCCTGCAGCTGTCATGGACTTCAA
This sequence comes from Cherax quadricarinatus, assembly GCF_038502225.1. NCBI lineage: Eukaryota > Metazoa > Arthropoda > Malacostraca > Decapoda > Parastacidae > Cherax > Cherax quadricarinatus. The sequence goes on along the minus strand of NC_091332.1, from coordinate 11,735,997 downwards.
CCTCAATATGCGCTTAGTGGACAAATGTGACATGCAGATTGGGTTTGCAGACTGTGTACGCAAGAGTTATAAGTGGTATATCAAACTTTTTTTCCATCTTGTTGATATCTCTATGCTAAATGCTTATAACATATACAAGTTGAAGACCAACAAAACACCAAAATATGGTGAATTTTGCCTGTCAGTAATCAGACAAATAATTGCAAAGTACAAAGGAGCAACTCCTGCAATAGACCAGCGCCCACAGACGTCATCTCGTTTGAGGCCTGGTGATCACTACCCCATACAACTGCCTCCTACTACTGCCAAGAAAAATGCTCAGAAGAGGTGTTATGTATGTATGCATACCACAAAACGCCCACAAACACGCAGAGACACTCGTTTTATGTGTGAGGAGTGTGAAGTGCCCCTCTGCATATACCCATGTTTCAAAGAGTTCCACAAGCTGCAGCAGTTCTAGGAACGTGGTTAGTGACTGTACATATGTATATATATTATGGAACAATAGTAATAAACATTGTTTTGTATTGTTTGTTTGTGTAAACAAAGTGTATACACAAACTAATAGTGATAAAGTTTGTTCTGTTGTTGTGTTGTAAATAATGAGTGTATATTTGAACAATGCACCTTACATTGGTCTCACAGGCCACATAAGTTACCTGGAAAAGAAAAATATTGAAAAATGCAAGAAACCTTTGAATTAGAGTAAATAAAAGAATACCGGGTGGGCGGCAGTCGCCGCTGTTGCCGTACGCACGTCAATTTCTGCAAACTTTGCGGCTCTATATCTCGGTAAGTACTGATGGCAAAAATTTTTTTTTAGGCTTAAAACACTAGTAAAAATATTCCTAACATTTTCATAAGAAAAAATAATTTTTTTTTTTTTCGAATATTTGGCGACATAGAATGACAGTTTCAGAGAGGGGCCTGAAACAGTCAAGGGGTTAAAGAAAGCACTAACTCAGAAGTGCCATCCTCTGGAGAGGCATTGAATTCGCCTGACCTTCCTCATATTATAACAAATTTCCAGAAAAAAATTGAGCATCTTGAACAGATCCTGACAGATATGTAATCAGGATGATGCTCTTTAACATGGTGATGATGTCAAAAGTGCAGCAATCCCCGTACAGTTTCCAGCAATTTGTGAGAAAGAAGCCCATGACTCTTGCCTTCAAAACTTGCCTTTTAACTGGCTGTCAAGATGCCGAAAAATGTTTAAAAATAAAGGTCCTGAAGATAAAGACGTACAAACTATGCTATTTGCTCTTAAGTGTCTGCACACTGTAGTCAAAGCATAATAGTTTTACCATCTTATGAGCAAGAGATTGTAATAACTCACTACAATGGATACATTACAAATCTTTTCATGGAACATTGCTTCCATCAGGAAGCGGTTGCCTGACTTACATCATATTAGTGCAACCAAGAATATTGATGTCATCTGTTTGCAGGAATGTAGATTGAAAGATGGAGCACCTCCATCAAACTTGCCTGGATATGCAGCTTATAACCTAAGGTCAACCAACTGTTGTGTGATGTATGTCAGAAAGAATTTGCCACATTCACTCCTTTCCTTGCAGAGTCGAGTTAACATGCAGTATCATGGTGTCAAAGTATATGCAGGCGATTTTTCCATAAACATTTTTAATCTCTATGCCCCAGCGAACCAGCTTCGACCTGATGCTTTACCAGATCGCATCAATAGTGAACCTACCATCATTCTTGGAGATTTTAATGCCAGACATAAGAATATTGGTGGGTCTATAACAAACACCAATGGAACTAAACTAGTGAAATTGCTAAATGAGCATGATAATGTTCGAATTGTGGGCACTACTGAGCCTACTCACATATATGGTGGCATACTAGATCTGTGTCTTGGATTTAATGCATCATATACGATGCATGACTCTGTCATAGTTGATGATCTTCTATCTGATCACTTCCCAAGACTAACAACTGTCAATCTTGATCACATCTCCAGCAATCAAGGAGCTAAATACAGAAGGAGGAAACTAATTCTCAAACCAGAACACAGAGACAACTTTATTAACCACTTGGATCAATGGTATAAGAATTACGAGCCCATTGGCACACAAAAATTTAATGATGATTTAATTACCACTATTGAGAGTGTTCTCACAGATCAAGTGGGCAGGAATAGGAAACAAAGACCCTCCACTATAAATAACAATAAAAACCAATGTAAATACTATAATGATCCACAGCTACGCAATCTAACACATGCAGCTAGGAGGATTGGTAAAGCATACTGTGAATGTAGAACCCCAGACTTGCTCAGAACGTTCCAAGCTGCACTAACAAATGCAAGGAATAGAAAGGAAGAACTTGGGCAACAGGAATGGGAACAGTTTGTTAGTGGATTAAATAGGTCCACCCCTTTGAGTTTGGCTTGGAAAGGTATAAATAAAATAACCAGGAAAAAGACTGGCAATGTTGCTCATCCCTTTCCTCTTGAAAAAGCAAATGACCTCATAAATGACTGGTCCAAAACATCCAGGCATGAAAGCCTTCCATCTCATATTAGAAAAAATTTAGAGAGTACTTCTGAAGAAATGTTGAAACTGATTAATTTTATGAGCCAAAATATTGATGAGAGTGATTGCCTCTTTACCGAGTATGAATTAGATAATGCATTAACCAAAGGTCAATCAACTGCTCCTGGAGAGGATGGTATAACCTATGATATTCTCAGAACTCTAAGGCTAACCCTTTGTTGGCACTGTATAATCTCAGTTACATTGAGGGTGTTCTTCCTACTTCCTGGACCAATAGTCTCATTGTACCTATCCCTAAGCCCCAACAGCCTGATACATTTAGGCTGATCTCCTTAACTAGTTGTCTTTGTAAAACTTTTGAAAGAATGATACTTAACAGACTGTACTACAGAATCAGACACCAACTTTCCCCCTACCTCTATGGGTTCATGAAAGGTAAAAGTGTGCAGAACTGTATTTCCACGTTTCTCACTGCACACACCTCTACTAGTTTTACCACTTTTCTTGATCTAAAATCTGCATTTGATATTGCAAACAGAACCGTTATACTACATGAACTAGCCAAAATGAATATTGGTGGTAGCTTACTCTGCTGGATAATAGGATACCTGTCAAATAAAGTATCCTCTGTCCTTTACCAAGGCTTACCTGGAGGTTACCTGGAGGTTATTCCGGGGATCAACGCCCCTGCGGCCCGATCCATGACCATGACCATGTCTTTAGGTACACCGCAGGGAGGGGTTCTTAGTCCCATGCTATTTAATATTCTGATTAATGCTCTCCTAAATGCTCTACCGGCCTCACCTAAACATATAGCTATAAGCTATGCTGATGATATCATGATCCATACAACAGGGCATAAGATGAATACCATTCTTAATGAAGTTCAAGCAATTTGTAATGGACTAGGCCTCATAATATCTTCCTCTAAAACAAAGATATTAACAAGCAAACGACATCCCCCACCCATCTATTTGCAGGGTGAAATCATTAGCTACGTTAAAACTTACAGATATCTTGGTGTAGATGTGCCCTTTAACAAATCCACTATACCACAACTAAACAAGAAATGCAAAGCTAGGCTAAATGCTCTCAAAGCTGTTGCTGGCTACAACCCCAACTATGGTGCTAATGTGAGAATCGTGAGAATGATGTACATAGCCTATGTTAGGTCCTTAATTGATTATGCTGCTCCCATGTTGATATTAGCTAGAGAAAGTTCTCTCCGACCCTTGGAGTTAATGCAAAATGAAGCTCTCAGGATTATTCTTGGCTGTCCCAGATCTACAAAAGTTCTTAACATGAGGAAGGAGCTTGGTATTTCTAGTATCAGTGATAGGATTGTTGAGATTAACACTGTACTCGGTATTAGAATGTTGAGAAACGAACCAGACACTGTCACAATGAATCTTACCAAGTGTCTAGAGGTAAATACACACAGATCTAAATGGATTGTGAAAACGCGCAATTGCATTAAGTTTGATAACCTGCATGAACTGTATCACTGTAGGCAACAAGAGTATTTCACCCCTCCATGGAAGATGTGTTCATTTAATATCACATACCTACAAGTCCCTCCCAAGAAGCTCATTGCTAGTAATCCCTTCCTTAAATCTCTTGTTGGAGCAACTGCTCAAGAAGAAATTTCTCATCTAGCTGGTAGTAATAAGTTATCACAAGTTATATACACTGATGGATCTAAACAGGAGTCTTCTGGCAGGGCTGCATCTGCTCTTGTTGCCACCTCTCTAGTTAAGAACGATAATAAATTTGTTGAGTTAGGCATAAGAATTAACAACTGGGCGTCTACACTGCAAACTGAATTGTTTGCAATCCTAATGGCGCTAAAGCTAACCTATGACACTGAGCTCGACTCTATCATCATTACTGATTCTATATCATCATTGAAGGCTCTTGACTCATATAATGACTCCAACAACATGCTCATTGGAGAAGCCAGGTATAGATACTCAAAAATTAGGGACAAAGGAATTAATGTACAATTGCTATGGATCCCATCACACATTGGATTACTCCTTCATGATAAAGTTGATATGTTAGCCAAGAAGAGTACCCAGAAGGAGAATGTAGAATATAACTTTGGTATAACTGTGTCTAGCATTAGGAATAATATGAGGAGAGAAGTAAGTAATGAAAATGATTGTTATAGGAATGCAGTTAGAAGCCTGAGTAGATCTATAACCCACTATGATAACATGAACGTAGATAAGTATGTTTATGGAGCAACTTGCAATGTGAACAGACTGACTGATGTTGTAGTGGCCAGGCTTAGGCTTGGTTATAAGTACTTATTGCAGTTTGAGAGACACACAGATGATGATCAAACTAAATGTAAATTATGTGATCAGGCATATGGTCACTGTCTTGAACACTATGTGCTTAATTGTCCACTTATTGAGGAATACAGAGACAGACAGTATAATAACCTATGTGACATGTCAAGATATCTTATTAATGAAAATAAGATACCAGATATACTAAGCAAATTTCCTAAATTTGCTTGTAACAGATAAGTGAACTATAGATATGTAGATATAAATCCATATGTATTCCTGTTAACCCTTTGGGGCCTAGTTCCTAGGCCTTTTGTGTATCCATATGCTCTCGCGCTACCGTCCACAGGATGGATGTGGGGTGCACAATAAACTAGCCACTTCGGTGGCAAAATCTCTAAAAATCTCTACTAGGTGATAATACTCCAGTGAAATAAAAATTGAGATGTTATTAACAAAGTTGTCTAGGTGGACAAAATCAAAATACGTAAATAAATTTGACATAATTTAGGATATAAGCTCCTACACATCTCTTGTAGTGCAAAGAGAACTTGTACATATGGTAATATAGTGCAGATGGCACATTTCATATCAGCATAACTCTTAAGTATCGTCTGATACGTTATCGTCAATTATGAAAATACTAGTACAGTGGACCCTCATTTTTCGTAGGGCTCGAAAGTTGTTTTTTTCGTCAAAACATTGACTCGCGAATTGTTGTTTGTCTCGCAAATAGTCGTTCGTCTCGGATGCGTATGCACGGCTCCGAGCTGCCTCACACTCCATTCCCAGCCAGTATGCCATTGTTTACCAGTGAGTGACCATCTCCTCACGTGTTCATACGAAATATTTCATAATACATGTATTCCATTCATTTTAATGCTTGCAACTGGTAAATAAGCTACCATGGCTCCAAAGAAAGCTCCTAGTGCCATGCCTTTGGTAAAGAAGGTGAGAAATACGATTGAATTCAAGAAAAGCATTGTTGAGCAATATGAAAGTGGCGTACGTGTGGCAGAACTGGCTGGCCAGGATGTATGAGAAACCCCATACAACTATAGCTTCCATTGTGGCCAAGAAAAAGGAAATCAAGGAAGCTCTTGTTGCAGAGGGGGTAAATATGCTGACAAAAATGAGATCGCCAGTACTCGAAGATGTTGAGAAGTTATTGTTGGTGTGGATCAACGAGAAACAATTAGCAGGAGATAGTCTTATGCAGTCGCTTATTTGTGAAAAGGCTAGGCAATTGCATGACAGTCTCGTAAAGAAATTGCCTGCAACGAGTACTGATATTTGTGAATTTAAGGCCAGCAAAGGCTGGTTTAAGAGATTTAAGAACCGTAGTGGCATACACAGTGTGATAAGGCATGGTGAGGCTGCCAGTTCTGACAAAAATGCAGCTGCAAAATTCGTAAGTAAATTCAAGGAGCACATACAGACTGAGCAATTAACCCTTTCAGGGTCGGCAGGCCCTCTCCTAAACTTGTTCTCAGGGTTGAAAATTTTGCGAAAAAAAAAAAAATTCTTATGAAATGATAGAGAATCTTTTCCGGATCATAATGACACCAAAAGTATGAAATTTGATGGAAAACTTACGGAATTATGCTCTCGCGAAGTTAGTCTTGACGATGTTTACGCATCGCGATTTCGCCCACTTTGAGCCCTATTTTCGGCCAATTCCAATGTACCAGTCGACAAAAATCATACCTATTTCGCTGGAACTCCATTTTTTCTGTCGAATGAGTACAAGAAACTACCTATTTACCGATTTCAACTATCCAATAAAGTGATCAGAAATTGGCAATTTTGCCAATTTCACACAAATTTCAAAGATGCCAATTTCCAAATAGGGCCCAGAATAAACAAGACAAACATTCCTGGCACTAAAATAACATTTTCTCTGTTCATTAGTCATGTCCCCAGGCCTCTTTTATATTTTTTTTGGCTTTCCACTGTGAATTTTTATTCTCACAAAAAATAGAAGATTTACTGTTATGCAGACTACTGCATTAGTGTAGAAATGGTATAAATAATATCAGCATATTTTTGAAAGAATATTAGATTCGCCAGTTGACGTGTATTGGATGCATGGCATGATTTGTTTACTTTTGAACTTTGGCAAAAATCGAATATTTCTGCTACTTTGAACTCAATTTCAAGGTACTTTTCATTGTGAAACCAATCAAAATCATCTCAATTTCCGTAATATGTCTTCCATTCTATACAATGAGACCAGGAAAACTAAAATACTACAACCATAAATAGCATACGAAAATACACTGCAAAGTCGCTGTTTTAAACAAAAACACGGTCAGAGTTTTTTTTTTCTCATGCACTGTGTGGTGCAGGAATTTTTTTGTACTGTGCACACTGACCACATAGACCCATTCTTTCATATGTAGGCCTACCAGGTTTCTCTCGCTTGTCATGTAGGGGGGGGGGTAATGGAACGTATGGGTTAATTGGGGAATATGGGAGTCAGGGAGTCAGTAGGCAGGGGATGGGCAGGAGAGGTGAGTCGAGTGCTTAGCTGAGGTAGGCAATGTGAGGTCACTGGTGACCATACCATCACCTCTCATTACTCTACTACCACACTACTCGCTCTCTCACTACTTGAAATAAAATAATGAATAAAAGAGCAAATAATGGGGACAGTGAATATTACTATTCCACTCAAACACAGTTTATTATTAAGTCCTTGTACAATAATATATTTGGGAACAGGAGTACATTATTGTGTTTAGATAAATGGGGTGGTACATATAAGTAATGAGACAGGGAACACAATCAACTTGACGAAACTGAATATAACTTACAATATAGTTCAGAGGACAGTTTACCACAGGAACTAAGCCACGCACTAGCCACAGGTCCCAAGACCTACACGGCACGAGTACTGCTCCAAGCCAGTACTCTGCCCAGTGTCTCCAACAGTCTCCTCCAGAGACTTCAGCAGCCTTCTCCCGAGCCCTGCACTCCAGCAGCAGCTCCTCTCAAATCTCTTGCTCAGAACTCTGCACACAGCAGCAGCTCTGCTCGAAGTCTCCTGCTCAGCTGTTCCTTGGGCTTATATGGTGATCCAAGCACCCCCCCCCCACAATGGGGTGTGCACCACGTGTTACGACCTGATGCCGAGGTCTGACACCGTCCAGAACAAAAGACCTCAGACTTAAGCCGAAAAGGCGTGGCTGATAGACGTTTGCCAAGGCAAGGTGTGACCATATAATTGGTTAAATTAGGTCTCCCTAGAGACCTCACAAGCCCAGCTGAACTACATCACATCCCCCTTTCTCCCTCAGTTTAAAATATCTGAGAACTAGAACAATTTGTCCTATGTTATTAGACTATTTTAATCCTAACCCCTTAATTCTATTACAATGTGAAGACAAAATTACACATAACATAATACAAAGTTATTCAACTACATATATTTCCCTCAACCTTCTCAGCTACCACCAGGCAGCATAATCAGTACACCTCACAGTTGACCAGCATTATAGTTGCTCTCTGGTGCAAAGCATCCTTACCTGTCATTTATCCTTAAAACTAAATATCAGGCTCCAGTGCCTTCCCTACTTCTACTAGAAATGCACTAGCCAATACTAGTCACCCTCACACTTTAACCATTGGGCCAAACCTCTCTAGGCTTCATTGGCATGGAAAACTGCTCCAACGGGTTGCATTCTTTCAAGTAACTGCAACTGGACCACTTCACGACCACCAAGGTCACATTTTCAACACACTTCACATGCACACTTCCACATCTGAAAATCAAGACAAGGCAGGCATGGCAGCTAAGACCCACCATTATCCTATGCCACTACTACGATTCACTGGCCTCATAAAACAAGGTAGCCATGATCACTGGACCGTTTTCAAGGTCACCTTATTTCACACAGGTAACATTAACACTTCTGGCAAGTCAAAGTAGGCTGGGGATATCTCACACTCTTAATTGTCTCTCATAGCTGGCAGGACATCCTCGCATACCGGTCGTACAGGTTGACCAGCAAGGTAGGATACACCTCCATACCGCCCTTGATAGCAGGCTGGTCCCAGCAGCTGGAGTCCATCCCCATGGCTCGTGTCCTTCCACATCTCCGAGGATGGCAACTCCTTCATAGTAGACTCTCCCGTTCTGGCACACCAGCCAGAATCCCTCACACACCACTGCAGCATCACTGCCACAGCATTGCAGCATGGCTACAGCATCGCAGCACAGCTACAGCATCTCGGCATCACAGCATTGCAGACATCACAGCAGAGCCACAGCATAGCAAACAGCATCACAGCATGGCCACAGCATAGCAGACAGCATCAGAAGGCCTCGCCTCAGTAGACCACAGCATCACCAGCACCCGACATCAGCAGTGGCAGGCTATGGTCAGTTGCTCGAGGTGAGGTGAGGTCACTTCGCGTCATTAACAGAGGTGTGGTCACCCATCCCTGGCAACTGCAGGTAACTGGCGGTCCGCAGGTGATGGTCACAGAGGCTGGGTGACTCAGACGACACCCACTACAATGGATGACAGACCAGGGCAGCTCTTCAATGGGTGACAGTTGTGGGTGAGTCTTCCAAGGCGGGCTGGGTGACTTCTTGTTCCTCTGTAAATATTCAATTTCGGCCAGTAATTGTTTCCCCCAAAAGTCTCACCCACTCGTGCCTTCCACCATTTATCCCAAACCAACACACAACTCCAGCAAATATAATATTACACCCAAACAATTACTCAGACCCACGATCAAAAAGGGTCAGCTAAGGTCACTAGGATTATAATGTTACACAGATACAGTGGACTCGTCGAATACTGAAAATATCGAAAAGCGAATCAATTTTCCCCATAAGAAATAATGGAAATCAAATTAATCCGTGCAAGACACCCAAAAGTATGAAAAAAAATTTTTTTTACCACATGAAATATTAATTTTAATACACACAAACTGAAGAAGACATGCACAGTTACATGACACTTACCTTTATTGAAGATCTGGTGATGATTGATGGGATGGGAGGAGGGGAGGGTGTGGATGGTGTTAGTGTTTAGAAGGGGAATCCCCTTCCATTAGGACTTGAGGTAGCAAGTCCTTTTCCGGGGTTACTTCTCTTCTTCTTTTAATGCCACTAGGACCAGCTTGAGTCACTGGACATCTGTCGCACAACAAATCTGTCCATAGAGCTCTGTACCTCCCGTTCCTTTACGATTTGTCTAAAATGGGCCACAACATTGTCATTGTAATAGTCACTAGCACGGCTTGCAATAGCTGTGTTAGGGTGATTTTCATCCATAAAGGTTTGCAGTTCAACCCACTCTGCACACATTTCCTTAATTTTTGAAGTAGGCACAATGGATTCCACAACTGGCATAGGCTTCTCAGGGTTAGCCCCAAACCCTTCAAAATCTTTCTTAATTTCCATACTAATTCTCACCCTTTTTACCACAGGGTTGGCACTAGAAGCTTTCTTGGGGCCCATGGTGACTTATTTTGCAGAAACAAGCACCAAAAACAGTGATAATATGGAATGTACCGAATGTATCCTTAGATGCGCGCACACTGGCTGGCTTGTAAACACTGGCACACACAGGGCAGTTCAGGCCACACATGGACACGTCTCGTACGAATCGTATCGAATACCGGGTTTTCAATCGGATACCGAGGCAAAAATTTTGCGTTAAAATGCATCGAATACCGATGCCATTGAATACCAGGGGTCCACTCTATTTACTTAAGCCTTACACACAAGAGAAAAATGGTAGCAAATGGTAGCATAACATAAGTATAACCGAGCAGTCAAAAAGGCACATGGGACTGATTCCTACTATAAAAATAATAAGAATCACCACTGCTTAGACACCATGTCATGTAGGGAGGGTAATGGAACATATGGGCTAATTGGGGAATATGGGAGTCAGGGAGTCAGTAGGCAAGTCCTTGTACAATAATATATTTGGGAACAGGAGTACATTATTGTGTTTAGATAAATGGGGTGGTACATATAAGCAGTGAGACAGGGAACACAATCAACTTGACGAAACTGAATATAACTTACAATATAGTTCAGAGGACATTTCACCACAGTAACTAAGCCATGCACTAGCCACAGGTCCCAAGACCTACACAGCACGAGTACTGCTCCAAGCCAGTACTCTGCCCAGTGTCTCCAACAGTCTCCTCCAGAGACTTCAGCAGCCTTCTCCCGAGCCCTGCACCCCAGCAGCAGCTCCTCTCGAATCTCCTGCTCAGAGCTCTGCACACAGCAGAAGCTCTGCTCGAAGTCTCCTGCTCAGCTGTTCCTTGGGCTTATATGGTGGTCCAAGCACCCCCCACAATGGGGTGTGCACCATGTGTTACGACCTGACGCCGAGGTCTGACGCCATCCAGAACAAAAGACCTCAGACTTAAACCGAAAAGGTGTGGCTGACAGACGTTTGCCAAGGTAAGGTGTGACCATATAATTGGTTAAATTAGGTCTCCCTAGAGACCTCAAAAGCCCAGCTAATTACACACGCTAGATTTGAAGGCGCTAAAATTTATGCGTACTAGTACGGCACTAACCCTGGCATGCAAGCCGTACTAGTACGTCGCCAACCCTGAAATGGTTGAAACCCCAACAGGTGTTCAATTATGATGAAACAGGCCTCTTTTGGAAGAAAATGCCAAAGAGGACCTACATTACTCAGAAGGAAAAGGCACTGCCAGGACACAAGCCTTTGAAAGACAGGCTAGCTCTCATGTTTTGTAGTAATGCTAGTGGGGATTTCAAAGTGAAGCCATTACTAGTGTACCATTCTGAAAATCCCAAAGTGTTCAAGAAAAACAATGTCATGAAAAGTAAATTGTGTGTGTGTTGGAAAGCTAATAATAAGGCATAGGTCACAAGGGAAATTTTCCTTGATTGGTTCCACAAAGTGTTTGGCCCCAGTGTGAAGAATTACCTCCTGGAAAATAAATTGGATCTCAAAGTGCCTCCTGCTAATGGGCAATGTACTTGCTCATCCTCCAAACTTGGATGACCTAATTCTGGAGGAGTTTGGGTTCATCACAGTGAAGTTCTTGCTCCCTAATACCACTCCTCTCCTCCATACCATGGACCAGCAGATCATTTCAAACTTTAAAAACACTACACCAAATCAATGTTTCAAAGGTGCTTTAATGTGACCACAGACACTTGACCCTAAGATAGTTTTGGAAAGATCACTTCAGTATCCTCCATTGCATAAGCTTATAGGTAAGTCTTGAGAGAGAGTGACTACCAGGACTTTGAACTCTTCTTGGAGAAAACTGTGGTCAGATTGTGTCCACAAGAGGGATTTTGAAGGGTTTGGGGCTGACCTTGAGGAGCCTATGGCAGTTGTGGAATCTGTTGTGGCATTGGGGAATTCCATGGGGTTGGATGTGAGTTTGGAGGATGTGGAAGAGTTGGTGGAGGACCACAACGAAGAGCTAACCACTGATGAGCTGCAAGAGCTTCAGCTGGAGCAGCAAGAGACCACAGCTCAGAATATTGCTTCAGAGGAGGGGGAAGAGAGATGGAAGAAGGTGCCTTCTTCAGAAATTAAAGCTGTTGCAAGCCATGTTGGCATCATGTACAGTGACAAAGTCTTGGCCCATTTTAGGGAAATTTTAAAGAGATGCCATAAACAGAGCTCTCTGGACAAGTATTTAGTGCCACAGCTGTGCAGTGACTCTCAAGCTGGTCCTAGGGACATTAAAAAACAAAGAAGGGAAGTAACCCCAGAAAAGCTCTTGGTACCTGAAGCCTTTATGGAAGGGGATTCCCCTTCCAAACAGTAAATAATCCAATCTCTCCCTGCCTCCAGTATTCCATACACTAAGAAGAATCGCCAATAAAGGTAAATGTTATGCTGTTAATGTTTCATTCATCATGTCTCATTGTTTTGTGTATGTACATCTATATTTCATGTAAAAAATTTTTGTTTTAATACTTCTGGGTGTCTGGAACAGATTAACTGTATTTACATATTTCTGATGGAACATTGGTTTTGCAGATCGTCAATTTTGATAATAGTCACACTTTCTGGAATGGATTAATTACGAAAAACAAGGGTCCACTGTACAGTGGTATCTCGAGTTTCGAACAGCTCCCAACTCAAACAGTTATGTAAATATATTTTTGTAAGTGCTTTTGTAAGTGTATTTTTGGGGAGTGTATTTTTGGGGGATTAATCTAATTTACATTATTCCTTATGGGAACAAATTCATTCGGTATCGGCACTTGAACAGCCTTCTGGAACGAATTAAGTTCGTAACTCGAGGTACCACTGTATATACAAGTGTGTGTGTGAATGTGTGCTTGTGTGCTCAAAGTGCTCGTTATGTCTCAGTAAGACTTGACTCAACTTAGACTTAAAAAGTGACTGACTAAATGTCCTCAAATAACCTATCTTCTAGATGAACAAGGCAGTTAAAACGGCTTGCTTGAACAATATGACAAATCATTTGCCAGCAGCAATAATGTAGCAAGCAGCAGCACAGCGTCAGGAACAAGGAGGCAAAATAGCAGACCTAACTGGGGACCATCAGCAGATCCTCCATAAAAGTCATAAAACTCCCTTAACACTGAATCTGTGTTCAGTATAATCAAATTCCACAAAATAGGTAAGAAGCTTTAGCTTGGGACCTGGGTTGACTTAGTGTCAGTACAACACACAGCCTCAACTATTCTCTGTAAACAGAGTTACGCAGAGTTACAAGTATGTTTCGAGTCACCAGAGAAACCATACTCTACCAAAACAGAGTTTAAATAATGAACAGACAGACACAGATGAGAGAGATCTCTGGAGATGGAGAGAGAGAGAGGTGCTGGTCAAGCGATGACCAGCTGTGGAGGAAGAATGATTTCTTGACAACAGGCCTCACATCAGGTGAGATCACGTGACTCACTCGTGCTACTCCAACGAGGTGCAAGATACAGCCTGACACCAACAAGTGAGTGGCTGTTAGCAAGGTGGTCAGTCACAACTCTTCAACAGCGAGCACAGTGAGAAGTGTAATTGTTATATCCTACCTACAGACATAACTAATTTAATAAGTCAAATAATATAAAGCAAGATATTTTCATTTTAGCTATTAATGAAAATATCTGCAATATAAAATTATATGAAAAGGTAAATGTATATACTATAAACATTGAGCCCCATTCAGGGGGCACAATAGGTTGTAAGTTAGGGGATTATTAACCATACTTTTTGTGCTGATAAACGTACAGTTAGTAAGGTGAGTATTAGCCTTTTTTTTCTTGTGCTATTAGATGTGAGTAAATCCTGCCTGTGCTGTTTAATGTACTTCAATATTACCCATGCTTCTTGTACTGTTAGTTGGATGTAAGGTCAGTACTGTTTGTGCTGTTCTGTATATTTGTTGTACTATTAGATGCAAGGTGAATACTAACCACATTTATGCTACAGTATTAAAAATTACCCAGGTGAAGCATGTGTGGAGATTTTCTTTTAACAGTTGCACTGAAATCTGGTGGCTAAATACTTAAGGCAAGCAATGTGAACTAACTTTGAAATGTCTGTTTCTATCTTAAGCATTAGTAATGCTTCTATAAATGTACATTTTGTATCAAAGCTGTACCATTTTTACACATGATGTTGGCCAACTTCATATACATATACTGATGGATCAATATCCAACTGTTGTGGGCTGTTATGTGAATTTGAGTACCTTCTGGCTGCTGAATTTATATACTAGTATATGGCAGAACACTGTGCCATCTTTACTGTTCTCCAGTGTGTTTTAGAAGTACAGTCATCCTCTGTTGGGTTGCATTTGGGCTCTTGAAGTATGTTGCAGTCATTGGACTTGTTTAACTGGTTCAGCCACCTACTGGTAAAGTACTGATTTATCTTTAGGCAGAGTGTGAAAGCTTGAAGCAACAATTGTTTTTTCCAAACAAGCTGAATAAATTTATTATGCTCACTAATCATGAAGGATCCATGACTTTTCAGCACCATCTTTTCATATACAAGGGAAATTACAGTACAGTACAAATAGAGCACTATCTGCCTCAATCAGTTAAAGAGTAAACATGACACGTTGTTCCAGAAAACTCCTAATCAGGCTGTGGTGCCAACATTGTAATGTGGATAGCTGTTATTTCAAGATCAGTGTATTAGAATGACAGTTGTTTGGGGGAATGTAACTGACAGTTTGAGGCCTCATTTTGTCATTTGAATAACTAGATATACGTATAACAAGCTAATAATTTAAAGTCTCCCTTTAATCAGGAATCTGGGTGCTTCACACCTTCCTAAGAACTGGCTCTGCTTAAACAACTTAATCTTGTACCCCTCCAACACTTGCTTCATTCCCTCCCAACACTTTCCCAACCTGCCAGCTCTCTCCCATCCTCTCAACACAGTCACCCCTGCAACTCTCTCCCACACCCTGATAGTGCCCCCACATACCCCTACAACTCTCCCATAAATGAATAAAACATGTGAAGATGTCTTGTCAAGCAGTGGCTTTGTCAATCCAATACAGAAAATAATACAAGAGAGGGTAGAAGACATGAAGTAGGTAGTTTGAGACAATCACTCCATCAGCCTTAAGAGGTGGTGTTCACCCCATCAGTTAAGGCTTATTAATAATCAAGTAAAACTGATGGACTGAACACCTTTCAGGCTGAAGGTGTGATCATATCAGACTACTACTACGCATCCATCTCTTCATCGAAGCTGGGGGACTGATCACCTCAAACTACACGTTGGACATCGCCAGTGTTCTCTGTATTGGATTGGTAAAAGCACTGATTGGAGAGATGTTACAGTAAAGATACCAAATGTCATACATGTCTTATTGAATTACCTATCTGCTTGTTGGTTTCGTGTGCTGTCAATATATAATCAATCTCCCACACACCAATATATCTCCTTCATCTCTCCAACTCTTACTCTTTTCCAGCTTATTCCCATTTCCCCTAAAAGGCATTCATATTCCCCTCTACAATTTCCACACCCCTGCAGTGTTGTGCTTAATCTGCGATGGAGACATAAGTCTTCTTATACCTGTTTCCCCTGATCACCTAGCAGTCAATATGTGCATGGGTTTTTGTCAGCTGATGTGGGTCATATCCTGGGAAGTGGTGGAATGTCGTAGATAGGGCTGAGTTTTGAAATGAACTGAAACAGAATAGCAACTCTTAGCCTGTAAATTGAATGGTACAAAAAATAACTTTTCAGTACATTTATACAACACTTGCATACTCCTATAGCACACTTCAAACCCTTAATTAAAACACTCATGCACTTATTCCAAAAAGTCACTCTCCCACTCGTAAAGGTCATTCTCACACTCTCATAGGTCACACTCACAAAGGTCACTCACACTCGCAAAGGTCACTAACACTCGTAAAGGTCACTCCCACACTCGTAAAGGTCACTCTCACACTCGTAAAAGTCACTCTTCCACTTTTAAAAGTCACTCTTCCACTAGTAAAAGTCGCTCTCCCACTCGTAAGAGTAACTCTCCTATTACAAAAACTCATTATCCCATTTCTAAAACCCACGCTCACGCTTCTAAAAACCACACTTCTATAACTCGCACTTCTAAGACACACTTCTAAGATTCAACCTCACACTTCTAAGACTCACTCACTTTCGCACTTCTAAAATTCACGCCTCCCCCCCCCCTAAAACTCACTTCCCCACACCTGCAGCTCCCACCCACCTACTTTTATTTCAGTTGTTGTGTTTCGCATTTATTTTTTATTGCCAAGAGCGCCGAGTTATCTCGCAAGTCAAAGTGCTCAGAAGTCACACTTCCTACACCCCTCCAACTCATTTCAGCAATTAACTCCCACAGCCTCCATTATTATTATTCCTACACTCCTGCAGTTCATTCCCACATAAGCCGTGCTGAATAGGTAAAACTTGCGATTTTGGCTTAAATAGCAACGCTCTTGCCGAATAAGGCAAGCTAAAATTTGTGTATGCAGTAATTTCGCAAATATCATTCTGAACCTAACGAAAAAAATATTTCATTGTGTTTGTGTATTATTAAATTATTGTAAACTTATTTAAAATATATGTAGTTGGATTAGGCTAAATTAAATTGCGCTTGTTATAATGTTAGGTGAGTGTTCTAAGGTTCTTTTGTTACAAAATTATTAATTTTTACATTAACATAAATGAAAAAATATATATTTAAACGTATAAGACAAAATTTTAAAAAGGACTTAATTTTACATGAGTTCTTGCTAATTGACTAATTTTACCTATTCGGCACGACATATACATCTACATCGAGGAACACTGCTTTGAAGTGAAATGTAATCATTTTATGCACCACACCGGTTTAGGTGTTGTACATAAAATTACCGTATTTCATGAAACCTGTCTATTACTATATTTGTTTACACTTATAAAATCTCTATTACATACACAATTTGTAAAAATTTACTTTAATGGAAAAAGTAAACTGCAGATTTGACCGTGCGCACCACACTTCATTAACTCTCACTTTGCTGTTGGTTTGCGTGCAGCCAGCAGCAACAGCCTGGTTGATCAGGCTCTGATCCACCAGGAGGCCTGGTCTCAGACCGGGCCGCGGGGGCGTTGACCCCCAGAACTCTCTCCAGGTAAACTCCAGGTTGTGTATCCCCCCACCCAAGTATAATGGAAGACGTATTGTTGCTATCACATACTACTAGTGCTCTGCTGTCTTGGTTATCCCGAGTCAACCAGAGCCTGGCTAAAATTAGCGCCACCTTGCCCCACCACCCGTACTTGCAGCCTGGTGTACATGCTGGCAAGGTGTCGTGGCCCGCCTAGCTTAGTCAACCCTTCTTTAATTCCTGTTAATATACCCCGTGAATGACTGCATTGTAATTCAGATGGAAACATGTATGGTTGCTCTAGATCAGTTCCCTAGTCCGGGCTATGCCGCCCTCCAGTGGGTGTTTTTAATATTCGGGGAAGGAGAGTATGTACGTATAATATTCACCAGGACAGGTATCCTGGCACGGGTTTTATTAGTCTTACAATGAACCATCTCTGGCTCCCAGAAAAAAAATTTTCAAATGCTACTATGCTGCTAAGGCGCTGGCTGTCCTGGACAGTGCATCTGGCGTGCCTCTTTAACGAGAACACTATCTTTAAGTGTTTGGGTTCCTGGCAGGAACACTTTTATGTACATGCCCATCCAGGGTGCATATGCATATTCATACCTGGAGTATACCTGAAGGCTTCGGGGGTCAGTGCCCCTGCAGCCCGGTCTGTCACCAGGCCTCATGGTAGATCAGGGCTTGATCAGCCAGGCTGTTACTGTTGGCCGTACTTAAACCG
This sequence comes from Cherax quadricarinatus, assembly GCF_038502225.1. Classification (NCBI taxonomy): domain Eukaryota; kingdom Metazoa; phylum Arthropoda; class Malacostraca; order Decapoda; family Parastacidae; genus Cherax; species Cherax quadricarinatus. The sequence goes on along the minus strand of NC_091332.1, from coordinate 11,717,874 downwards.
ACGTACGAACCACAGCCTGGCTGGTCAGGTACTGACTTTAGGTGCATGTCCAAAGCCTTGAAGACAGCCAAGGGGTCTATTGGTAATCCCCCTTATGTATGCTGGGAGGCAGTTGAACAGTTTTGGGCCCCTGACACTTATTGTGTTGTCTCTTATCGTGCTAGTGGCGCCCCTGCTTTTCATTGGGGAGGGATATGTTGCATCGTCTGCCGTCTTTTGCTTTCAGAGGGAGAGATTTTCGTGTGCAAATTTGGTACTAATCCCTCTAGAATTTTCCAAGTGTATATAATCCTGTATCTCTCCCGCCTGCGTTCCAGGGAGTACAGGTCGAGGAACTTCAAACGTTCCCAGTAATTTAGGTGTTTTATCGCAGTTGTGTGTGTCGTGAGGGTTCTATGTACATTTTCTAGGTCAGCAGTTTCACCTGCCTAGAAAGATGCTGTTAGGGTGCAGCATTATTCTAGCCTAGATAGAACAAGAGACCTATAGAGTGTCATGGGCTTGGCATCTCTAGTTTTGAAGGTTCTCATTATCCATCCTGTCATTTTTCTAGCAGATGGGATATACCTATTATGGCATATGCACGCACACAGATGGCCTAGCATGTACGCATACTGTCTCACAAGCGTTCTTGCACATACACTTAATAACTAGGCATGTTCAGCAGGGGGTGGTAATCTTTTAAGGGTTCAAAAGGATGGGATGGTGTTGCGCCTAGAAAAAAAAAGTAAGTGCTGAAGAATCGTTACTCATTCAAGCAAGTAAATGGAAAAAAATAACGAGTGCGTTTGTAGGAAACATTATTTTCCATTTGTTAGTTGCTCATTATTAATTTTAATACATTTATTTGTTAGTTGCTCATTATTAATTTTAATACATTTATAAACAGGATCGTTTTAATTCATGTTCAGCGTAAAGTTTATTGGGACATTGGCCCTCATTGTTAAGAGGGGGAAAGGACACTAGACGGAAAAAAAAGTTTGAAAACACTATATGGTATGCGATTGGTAATCAGAACTAACAGACTACATGCATTAGGCTATCAGTGACTTAAACGGAAGTGTATTTGGTAAGGAACCGGCAACAGTAGTAGTAGCAGCAGCTGTATTGTCCTCATGAGTTTAGCGCAGCAACAATAACAACGGTAGCAACAGTAATAACGGTAGCATGCAACATTAACAACGGTAGCAACAGCAGCTGTCCCCGCTCTGAGAGATGGAAGAGAATATCCGAAAATTCAGAGACACGTAGTGAAGGGTGCACGACTAAGTACAACAAATACAAAAACTACAACGGCAGTTGGTAAAAAGGAAGCAACAACATTTGTTAAAGAACAATAGCAAGAGGAACTACAGCCGCAACCACAAAAGCACTGTTCTTAACGGTGACGTGAACTTAAATTGAGATGATTCAACCAAATATATGCTAGGAAAATAAGCAGTTAAAAGAATGAAATGAACAGCTGTCGAAGGCGACCCCTCAAGGAAGGTTCCTTGATGTTGGTGAGGGGCTCTTGATTTAGAGAATTGGATCTGTGCTCCAGTTCCCCGAATTAAGCCTGAATGCCTTCCACATCCCCCCCAGGCGCTGTATAATCCTCCGGGTTTAGCGCTTCCCCCTGATTTTAATAATAATAATGTCGAAGGCGACAGCAGGCAACAATAAGGGTTATAAACGAGGAAAAACGGCTGACTGAAAAAATACCTAGCATATGTGGTAGAGAGCAACAGGATCGGTAACTAAACGACCATTTCACAGTTGAATTCACGAAACTTAGACGTTTTAAGGATCATGATCAACAATTAACCTCATGAACTTTAATTTAGCTGTGCTATGACCTGAAAAATATTTTTGAGAATAAAATTTTGATATTAGAGTCCTCGAAGTGCTCTCTTGAAACTGCATTAGAGCATATCGCCATCAGATTGGTGTGCAATTTGTTTTTGAGACTGATGTTGATGTAGTGACACTAAATGAAACAGTAGTTGATGAAGCATGTAATTAAAGATTTAGTGGATGTGACAAACGCTGCTCCCCTAATATTAACAGAGGAAAACTTTCATCTAAAGTATTCCAGAGCAAATGGGATGATCATATGAATATAGAACTGAAAATATACTACGGCCCCAGGTTAGACATTCAGTGAATGTTCTCAACGTTTACAATCATACTGTGATGCTCAGGGTTTGAGTTTCCATTTTTTCTACCAAGATCCCACTCGTAGTTGAAGACACAAACAAGAATGCTAATGGTATTTCACAAATTTGCAGTACATGGAATAGCTCTGAGCCCAGGGATACCCACAGGGACAACATTTATTGTTAGTTTCTTGGGAGATATGTTTGAGAGACTAGCAAAAGTGAGAAAACTAAATTTTTTATGTTCAGGGAAGGTGGCAAAGGGCGAAATACTTTACTTAGGTCGGGGGAGGGAGTATAGTTTACTTTTTTCCTCTCCCAACGCTGTGTCCTGAATGTGAGATTTGAGAGATTTGTCTAACGAGGGGTTACCTTGTTATGTTGTCTCTGAGGTATGCCACTCTCCCCACATGGTGCTTGCCTAACTAAGAATCCAGTATCATTCTCTTGTCACAAATCGTGGGGATATTTTTTTCCTTACGTCAAAATTAGCTGACATTTAAAGGACATAACTGAACGAATTATAGATGTTCTTTAGAATGCGAGTAATAATTTTTGAGTTTCTTTTGTTGCTCCTGAGGTCAACGCCCCCACGACTTGGTCCTAGATCAGACCTCATAAATTTGAAAGTAAAGATTACAGGACTAAAAACCCTTAAAAGATAAGACACTAAACATAAATTCATATTGAATGCGAAAAGAAGTGTATGTCTTAATTACTGATCACTGGAAGAGGCAAGCAATCTTGCTACAAGTTAAATCTAACATTGTGACAAGACGGAAGCCATTTTCTGAATTGTTACCACCTATCGACTTATGACAGTAAATTAGTCACGATATCAGGAAGTTGTATGGTAACAATAGCAGATTAAGATAGCAGTTGCGTGTTTTTAAATTGCACAGATAAGTCGGTTAAGATTTACTTGAGTTCTACAACCAATCTGACAAGGGATACTAGTTTATCACCTGTGCTACATTACACACTGATACACACTCATATTTTATATACTAATTTTAGTATACTATATAATATTCACTCGACACCAACACCTGGGTAGTAGCCGGCATTTAAAAAGAAAAAAAAAAGGTGGACGACGAGGATAACCTCCAGTGTTCAAGGTATATCAATAGTTGCAGTGTTCTAGGTATTGCATTCCAGTAGGCCTGAAATTTCTGATGCCTGATACTGCATTATGTTATACTGTCGTGTGTGCCTCTGTTCATGTTCATGTAGGTTTGCTAGGACGGGTCCTACCCCGGGTGAGAATTGAGGGTTTGGTGGGGGGGGGAGAAGGGGGTCATTGTTAGTTTTCACTTGCCAGAGTTAGGTATTTCTTAACGTGTCACCGTAAAATATGTCAATTATGCGTGCTTCTGACACTTTTAAGCGTTTATATCTTTGATTTATCCCCTATAAAGTCTTTTTGTTTCAAGTAAGATACATTTTATTGTAGTTGAATACCCAGACCTAACTACACGTCCTGCCAGTCAAGTGTAATTTTTTTTATCTGCTTGTTGGAAGACTTGGGATACTTATCAAGTGAAATCCTATTCCAAGTCACACTATATCCCGAATCCTGGTACGGCGGCACATCTTCGGCTCATTTTGTCACTATGTTGCCGACGACGAGTATTGTGAATAGTGAAGGGGAATGGAGGGTTCTCATTAAACTGTCTTTGACCTTTTATTCCATAGGTTTCACTTGACAGTGTGGACAACAGTATCTTCGTTCCGTCCTTTTTAAGTGTTTTGTGGTCTTAGGTGTAGTAGATTGTGCCGAAAAGTGTGACGATTGTGGAGGTGGCAGCCGTGATCCACACCTGGCACCCTACCCCTTACGCCCCAGCAGTTTGTGTCCGCCTGCCGAGCGCTGTGTACTTTGCATTCACCTCTCCTATTTTATTTTGAAGTCTCTAGTAATTGTACTCAGTTATCACTTGTGAGGATATATTCGTTACTAGACCGTGCTTTATACAATACTCTGCCTTGTATCTTTGGCGAACACCAAGCTGTCAGCTGTTTTACGATTACATGGTATATATACTAGGCTGATATTTGGTGGCATAAAGTGAGTGGGACAAAACTGTTGTTAGAAATAGTAATTTTAGCAGATGTGTGTATTGGAGAGCCAGAATCACGAGTGCCACCTGGTAAGGGCCGTCTTCTGACATCTCAAGCACCGTCGCCGCCACCACACTCCACCATGATCTCCGTGGCCGGGATTTTCAACTTCATATACAACTCTCTGTTGGTGCTGTTCATTTCGGCGCACTTATTAGTAGGTGGAGCAGTAAGCATTACTTTCTTCTCTCGTACTGAAGGGGATGAGCCTCGCCACTGCCGACTCTGCTGCTGTAGTCTTGAATCACTCGTCTACACTAACACTGGTCTACAGTATCAATATCCTCCATTTTGTCTACATGCTCGTCACTAATAATATATACATACATTATATATATGTCGTGCCGAATAGGTAAAACTTGCTATTTTGGCTTAAATAACAACGCTCTTCTTGCCGAATAAAGCAAGCGAAAATTGTGTATGCAATAATTTGGCAAAAATCATTCTGAACCTAACGAAAAAATATGTATTTCATTGTGCTTCTTTATTATTAAATTATTGTAAACTTATCTAAAATATATTTAGTTAGATTAGGCTAAATTAAATTGTGCTTGTTATAATAAGGTTAAGTAAGTTTTCTAAGGTTCTTTCGGTACAAAATTATTAAAATTGAGACACATGTGCAACGTCTGGGTATCTTTATTGTAGGCATTTCGCCATCCAGTGGCTTTACCAATACAAGTTCTAGGACATAATTTGTAGACAGAACTATATACAAAAGATGAGGTAATAAGTCCTTCAGCCTTGGAGTTGCTGTGAAGATCACTGTAGTGCTCCAGAATCTCCGCAACTACAGTGCTATTCACACCAAGTCCAGGGCTGAAGGACTGATCATCTCATCTTTTGTATATAGTTCTGTCTACAAATTATGTCCTAGAACTTGTATTGGTAAAGTCACTGGATGGCGAAACGTCTACATTAAAGATACCCGGATGTTGCACAAATGGCTTAATTTTCATCTTCTCGGTACTGTATACCATTCTTGTACGACAAAATTATTAATTTTTACATTCACGTAAATGAAAAAAATATATATTTAAACGATAAGAGAAAATTATAGAAATGGCTTAATCTTAAATAAGTAATTGCTAATTGACCCGTTTTACGTATTCGGAGATATATATATATATATAGGCAGTCAGGCAATCTTTACGCAAGACAAGCCACGGGGGGGGGGGGGATCTTTAGCTCAAGTACTTTCGTACATCTCAGTGCGTTATCAGGGGCTGTGCAATGTTGCAAAGCAGCAACAGAAGGAGGGAAAGTTTTTCTCAAGAGTAACGCAGTGGCTGGTGACATACCCACACTGCGCTACTCTGAGAAAAACTTCCCCTCCTGTTGCTGCCGTCCAACATTGCACAGATCCTGTTGACGCACTGAAAAGTGCGAAAGTACTTGAGTTAAAGATTCCCCCCCATCCCCGTGGCTTGTCTTGTGCGCGCATATATATATATATATATATATATATATATATATATATATATATATATATATATATATATATATATATATATATATATATATATATATATATATATTAGTGCGCTACTTTTAAAGCAGCAATCGTGTTGTTAAAAAATATTTATTTTTGCTATGATGCTGCTGAATGTTTAATTAATGTTAAATAATACAATACAAATACAAATATCAGAAAAAGTTGAACAACGAAATGTATCCCCGAGCTTATGTGAGTTAAGCAGAAAGATAGCACTAAAGACTGATCTTGCTAGATGATAGCAGGAAATATGATAGCAACAAGGATTATAAAAGATTATGTAGAGGAGTTTTTCAGTATCTTACACAGGGATTACAAGAGGACACAGATATAAACTAAGAAAAAAAAATGAACCAAAGGGCTACTTTGAAAATTATTTTATAAATAGTGATGGAATAATTGATTGTTTTAAAAAGCGTATACTAAATACATGTATATTCATGAAGATGGGACACCACAGGTATAGTTCTGTTCTTATAGCTACAAGTAGGTAATTATGACAAGATAACTGAGGCTTAGGAAAGCAAAACACTGATGTAATCTACACTGATAATTAGAAAGCTGTTTGACAGATGCGACCTTGAACTAATAGCTCATTAAATGAGGGTCAATAGATATAGTAGAAAGTGTGGAGTAAGTCCAGTTAAGAGCAGCGACGCCATTGGGTACAATTAAAGTACACTGTATCAACATCTGTGGCCTAAAACTCAACGTACTACCAGATGTCACCTACACTTTTACTCCGCACAATTTTGTCCTCTGCCAGACAAGTACGTGCGTAGAGCTGTTCATTGTTTAGTACTATCTGGTCGCATCCCCTCAAGGAAGGTTCCTTGTTGTTGGTGAGGGGCTCTTGATTTAGGGAATTGGATCTGTGCTCCAATTCCCCGAATTAAGCCTGAATGCCTTCCACATCCCCCCTCCCAGGCGCTGTATAATCCTCCGGGTTTAGCGCTTCCCCCTTGATTATAATAATATAATAATATCTGGTCGCATTCCAGCTTCATTTCTCTCTTCACGCATCCCTTCCCCTCCCATTCCTGCCTAAAGATGAGGTTGAATGAATCATCGCATTAACCATGACTCGATATACGCCGAACACGGTGGATTTTTTTTTTTTTTTGTAGGACTATCCCACTATTTATTAGGTCAGTAATTAAGCGTATGCATAGTGTGTGATAAACCAAAGTTCTAGGGATTTTCTTTATTATATGGGCATTTGTAGAAAACGGATTATATGAAAAAATTGGTCTTATAGAAAAACAAGCAGTTAGTGAAGCTTTGGATATGATTTTTTTCCCCGAGTCTCACTCTAGTGCAGTTTATTCCACTAATTTAGTTTTGCAAATTGTCTGAGAAACAGGAGGTGCAGACAAGTGTAGTATTGGCAGCAGTGGAGAATAGGTTACAATTTGCTAGTCTGTTGCCAACTCCTTGCGCGCCCTTCACTCCTTCAATATACTCGCAATTTGAGTTTATCGGTTAGCATCATAAACATAACTCGGTTAAGATATTTTAAAATGCTTATGACACGTACACATTTGTAAATTCAAAGTGATTTTGTAACGATCCTAAGTTCAATTGCAATTGCTGCCAACTGAAATGCCACGCTGAACAGCAGGACTAAATAATAAGTACATTTTATTTCAGTTTTGCCTATTTTTTTTATTCCCTCTAATGCAGGGCTTAACTAAAAATGAACGTGTTAAAAAATTCTTGGTTTTGGTAAATATATTGAAAACGTCGTCCAAATTCCGTTATAAATTAGTTTTATTCCATGTGTACAGTAAACTGTTCACGTTCTCGTCTCAGCACTGTTAAATTTGTTTTAATTCCTTGTTCTTGGCAGTGTGAAGGTCTCAATGTGCCAGTGTGTCTTAGCCTCGTCTGGTAGCTGCTTGGCGCTCCGGCCACCAGACCAGCTTCCTCATTGAAATATGGAACTTAGTACTTTTATATTTGATTCGTGGACTTTGAATTTTTATTTTCTTAACATTTAGAAAAGAAATGAGTTTTCAAATACCAAGATTTGTGCTACAGCGATAGCAAATTTAGCTTATCACCTTATTAGGTTCCTGCATGTGAGATTAATAATTTATTTCGTTTGTATTAGAAGTGTGGAAGAAAAAGTTACTTTAAACGAAAGATGAAATTTAATCTTTAGTTTACGACGATCAGTTGCAAGAACATTCCAAAGATTATAGTGATATATCACTATAATCACTTGTTTTTGTCAGCGTGTAATCTAAAAGATTTTCCCTGAAACTCGCTGATTTGATGACCCGGCTTTGTCAGTTCTAGCACGTTATCGTAGATATGGAAGCTGTGGTCAAAAGACCGACACCAAAGGCCAGAGGGTTTTTATTTTGTAACAGTAAGTAGTGTACGTAGATTTATAGCTAACTCTAGGTTTAAATGTTCATCGTATAAGTAGCTGATGGGCTTGTAAAAAATCTGCTTGGACTGAGTTCGGTGGTAATGTTTGTTTATTTGCCACATTCAGCTGCAACCCGTCGTCGTACCTTGAGGGACTGCCATTGCACGTAGACCACGGCCAGACGTTACCCTCTCATTTATGTTCTTGTTTTATATTTACACGTATTGTATACGTTGGGGTATTTGGATTAAAATAAATTATCGAAACTTAAAATAACTAATGTTTTTGTAGCTAGCCTTGATCATTTAAAAGTAGCACACTTAAATTCGTTAGCAAACACAATTGATGACTTTTAAAGTGTGTTTGCTAAGAACATTCTAATATCGGTTTTACGAGGTTTTAACGTAAAATTATTTTTACATGACGTTAAATGTGAAACAATTTTTTTTTTGAATTGCTTACAGCTGCGTTATGGGGGTCACCGGACCCATGGGCCGGTTGCAGCCAGGCCTCTTGGTTGCTGATTTGATCAACTAAACTGTTTGTGATTGCCGGGCGCAGACAAACGTATGCACCACAGCCCTGTTGAACGGGAACTGGCTCGAGAAACTTACCAAGTTCCCCATTGAAGACAGCTAGGGAATTGTCAGTAATTCCTGTTTTGCACGAAGGGAAGGTGTTGACGAATCTTGGTCCCCATACTCGTATATTGTTCTCAGTGTACCCATTGCTCCCCTGCTTTTTTAATGGAAGTATTTTATACCGTCAGCCAGGCCTTTGCCTTTCATATGGAGTTAATTCATTATACAGGTTTTGGATCAATCCCTCTAGAATTTCTCAAATGTAGATTGTAGTACATCTTCATTGCCTACTTTCCAAGGAGTACAGTTCAGAGGACTTCAAGATTCCCAGTAGTTCAAGTGCATGTATATGTGCTCAGTATATGTATTGAGAAGCTCTGCAATTTCACCTACTTTGAAGGGAGCCGTTAGTATACGGCAATATTTCAATTTGGAGAGAGAAAATGATACAGAATATCATCATTGACTTGGCATCTCTTGTTTTTAGTGTTTGATTTATTCAGCCTAACATTTTCGTCGCGGATGATAAAACAGTTGTCCGCGTTCCTTGAATATGAAATCCTCTGACTTTGCCACTCCCATCAGTCATATTAAACTTCATTCTATTGATTGGTTCGAGTTTGTATTTTACTCAGATCCAGTTTTCATTTCCTCAGTTTTTCTCTACGGAATAACTTAAATTTGTCCTCGCTAAACATTATCAGCTTGAAGGTTCCCTGGCAAAAATCACGCGCCTATTATTCGCACAAAAAAAGAACGAAGTTTCGGCCCATCTTAGACCATTGTCGCTTCTTAGCAACATTTCATTTGACCAGGACGAACCGAAATGTGATCCAGTTTCAATCTTGAGTTTGTTGGCTTGTAATTTATAACAGTTCTAACATCGCGTGTTTCAGTCTACACAGTTGTAGATAACTTAATATCATAAAGATGGTGGTGACAAAACTAATCTTGTGTATTAGTTAAAAAGACTGATATTTGCTAGTTTTTTGTGGATCAAGTGTAACCTAGTCATCTGTACTACTACCACCGCCGCCACTGCCATCTTCCCAGCGGTTACCACTATGTCTACGCTTGTTGAGGTCATCGCTGAAGCAGTGGTTACAGCTAATTATTTCGTTGTAAGAAGCTATTTTATAATATACGGTTGTTGTTGTTTGATGCACATTTGCTTACCTGTTTCGTTTCTTTCCATGTTTTAGGGTCACTTCTAGATTCACACCCATTCCTATACAATTATTTTGATATTTTTTTATGGCAGGAAAACTAATCCTACTAAAAAGTACATAATATATCTTAAATTACATATCTAAAGAATTACATAACTTTATGTAACTTTTCTTGAGGAAAGAGATCTAATTTTCAAATGACCCACATTTTTTGTGATATTTTGTGAGCATTTCTTTAACACAAGAAACATTCATATTCAAACAACGAACTTTTACTTGAACATCTGGGTACTAGGGTACATATTCTGCTGCAAAAATTGCATCTCTGTTGCACTCAGTTCGGGGTCAACCTGTCATATAATGTATTATGGAGTGTCATTTGCAAGGGATTGGGGTATCTCTCAGGGGCCGGAGTGGTTACATTAGCCAGCTCAGTTGAGGGGGCCATTGCTAACTTGTCTAGGACTTCAAACTGATAGATTATAGAGGTATGGGCGTGTGTGTGGGAAACAATCACGCTGCAGTATAAGGGATGAAACAGCATATATTACCAGGATACCTCAGGGATATGTTTAAAAGACATTATTCAAAATAAAGTTGCTAGCAAAGGCAAAGCATTTGATCATCAGAGAGAGAGTAGAGGACATAGAGTGACTGGTCCCCTTAAGGTTTACTGCACTAATAGTAGGAGTCCAAGAAATAAGATAGATGAGTTAAGATTACTTTCATGTGCAGGTAATATAGATATTATTGCTATAACAGAGACCTGGTTCAACCTGAAGGATAGAGAAATGCCTTTTGAATGCCACATATAAGGCTATAAACTATTCCACACAGGAAGGGTGCTGGAGTGGCAATGTATGTCAGAGATAATTTAAATTGTTGTGTTAAACAAGATAAGATTAGAAGCAACGGACACAGAATCTGTTTGGCTACTGTTTCTCGAGGGTCGTGACAAATTAATTTTGGGTGTGATTTATAGGCCCCCAAATCTTGATAGGGAGCACAGTAAGCTGCTGTGGGATGAAATTCATAAGAAAGACAACCCTAAGGATTGTCTTTCTTCTGCCTTGTGTATTTGTTCCTTTTATTTATTTTCCCCCCTTTGTATTGTTGCTCTTACCCTCTGTGGGCACCTAGCTCCCTTGCAGTGCTCCTTTCTTAGTATTTGACTGGCTCCTCCTCCTTACTACCTCCCCCACTACTACTACTACCTTCTACCTCCACTACTACCACCACCTGCCTATATATTACCCTCCCTCTCTCCTTTTCGTTAGTGTGACTTTGTAAATGGTCCAAGTCGGACCGAAACGTCGTCGTAACCTCCTCTCTATGTTCGGGTTATTTGTGTATCGTTCCAGTCACGGTATTGTGCTTTTTTTGTTATATATTGTGTATATGGACTTCAGTAAGGCTTTAGATAGAGTTCCACATCAGAGGCTATTTCTTCATGTGTAGTGAAGTTCTTCTCTGATGTTGTCTTTCATTGGATTATGATTATCATGAGGAAATGCTAAACCCTTAGGGATCATACAGCGCTTGAGAATGGAAGGTACACAGGTTTGATCCGAAGAAAGGAAGGGCAGCTACAATTTTTCAGATCAAGAACCCTTTACCAGCATCAAGACATCTTAGCCATTCAATGGAAATAAACCAATTTTTATTAAAAAACTAATGTAAAAGTACGTAAAAAGCCCCTAATTCTGGTTTTAAGAAATCTTAGAGAATTTTTTGCCCACCACGGACTTCATTGAATATAAGGAGCTCCAAGTGGAAATGTTTCCTTAAGAAGTCTTAAATCCCACATACTTGACGGTGTTAATCACCATGCTTTCTTTGCATGATAAATACGCTTTGTGTGATCTCTACTAGTTTACCCATTCCCCTTGATTATGATAATCTGCATGGAAAAATCTTTGTACGCTGTGCAACTTACTGACTTTATCATTGCTCCTTTAATTTGTTTTTATAGGTCATATTCCGAAGCAGTTTAGCAACGGAATGAAGCCTTCAGATTCTAGCAGCTCCTCATGCTTCCTAGTGTTGAACCCATCTTCCTCGACTTTTTTTTATGAATTATCATTTCAGCTGAGAACTCGGCTTCAAATGTACATCATAACACTATATCCCTCCGTTACAATTCACTGGTCAACACTCATTTTCTGGTCAATGATATTACACCGATTTTAGGGTATGTTTGTGGTGCTGATTCCGAATACATGTATATCATCGGTTCTGCTTGATTCGCTCTAGCTTTCGATAAATTTGGTATCCCATTGACAGACAAAAGATGTGAAAAATATATGGATCAGGCGGGGTTAACTTACAAATCGAATTTAAATTATTTTTTAGATCATGCAAACGTCAAATCATGTAATACATACTAGCACTTCAGTTCTGTAAAATAGATTAACATGGTACGATAATTCATATACCACTGATTACTGCGTGTGAAAATTATATTTGTACGATTTTTTTCGATGTTCGTCATTAGCACAGTTCTGTCCAGGGATGTTATTGCAGTAGAAAAGTTCTTCATCTTGGCTGAAGTAAGGAAAGAGTTCAACCTATCTTGTCCGATAAGCTGTTATTTTAACTTCTTGTTTTAGACAGTTCTTGGATGCTCAAAGTTTAGATGCTTGCTTTGACAAACTGAGGTCACGTATCACATCAATGAGTTGTTCTTGGGAGAACTGCTGGGGTGTTGAAATGCTTTCTTCATATTCACTTCCACTGCTATCACTTGTGTTACATCCTAAACCCTGAGTTTATTCATCTGACAACGGAAGATCAGTGTTGTAAACGTTGGTATGGAAACATCTTTGCTGTGTGGCACATGTCTTGCCGACTCCAAATGAGGATATTCCCACTTGAATTTATTGTGTCGATTGAAACCTTTCACATCCACCGTACATAAATACTTTTTTTCTTCTCCACACCATAGGCACACCCAAGTTTAAATTTTTCCTTTGCCTATTTTTCCACTGTGGTAAGCATTCTACACAGGTTTTGGAAATCATATGGGGAGCCCAAAACTTCTTTTGCTTTCCAAGCGCCACAGCAAAACAAGCAAGATAACCTTGTTTTACAAAATATGTGATATTTTTTCTTTGTTTTTGCAAAGGGTATTCGCAACAAATGTAGCAGAATGTATTGGAATTGTTTAAGCAGGCTCTTCGTGAAGAACTCGTGTTTATCTGGAAAAAATAACAAAATAAAGGTTACAGTTTTGGCAAATGGTCAGTGCTGATACAGCTCCTTTCGTTAAATATTAAACAGTTGTCACTACATATACACGCGTCATGACCAAGTTCCATGTTTAGGGTAGGTATGCAATATCTAGTAAACTAGAGCCAGTTGAAAAGCCTACTGCCGTTTTCAAATTCAGCAGCCCAAAAATACCTTCAAATGTCTTTGGCAACGAATTCTTTGTTGTAGTTGACCAAGGAATTATTTTCATGGCTAAACACTTTTCTCCACCAGCTTAGCAATTTTCTCTTTTGTTTTCTGTAATTAATAGCATCTTTCTCATAAATTAGTCCGCAAAGATTTACAATCATTACATACTAATAGGTACTACCGGCATATTCATGGGAGCGGTAAAGTCGTAGGGATAATACAGCACCTGGAAAATGGGAGGTAATAAAGTTTTATCCAACGAAAAACGAAAGGTCAGTTTAAATTCCTTGTATCAGGTGCCCTTCAATGAATGGTATTGATAATGCGCTAAAGGAGTGTACCATTTAGTGTGCACACACATGTAGCCTCTTTTTCTGTTTGAAATTTTCCAATTTATAGACACTTCAACTTGTCCAGAAGAAATGTGACCGTTTCAATCCTGTCGTTCGCACATCACAAGGGGCTCAGAACTATCCATAATGAAACGTTTAAACCCGTTGAATTTGTACTATTCTTTCTGATCAACTCGTTTTGTAGACCCGTCTCTCCTGGTGACCTAAATGCTGTTGCTCTCTCTTCCCTTCGAGTGGTGTGCCTTGATGCCTGTGAGGGGGATCTTGATCCAAGGAACTGGATTTGTCTTCCCTTGAATTGAACGTGATCGACTCCCAGTCAGACGCTGTATAACCCCTACAGGTTTAATTAATGCTGTGAACCTCTGTCAACTATGTATATTTTCCATGCTTTTCAAACTATCATCTCCCATTACTTTTGTAGATGGTTTGTCATGTGGCACTTCTTTCCCTACCCATCATCAGCTGTAATGTTCCACACACTTCTTTGACATTCTCTAAATTCAACCCTTTGCCATCATCATATAGTACTATAGTTATATTTAGTCCCATCTGAAATCCATCTTTGTCCGGGTATTTGTAAATCAAATTATTTTTTCCCCAACACTGTCACTTTAGCTGGTATAGAATTCTGAGCGGTCTAATTTTTTTTTTTATTAACACTGGCCGATTCCCACCAAGGCAGGGTGGCCCGAAAAAGAAAAACTTCACCATCATTCACTCCATCACTGTCTTGCCAGAACGGTGCTTTACACTACAGTTTTGTAAACTGCAACATTAACACCCCTCCTTCAGAGTGCAGGCACTGTACTTCCCATCTCCAGGACTCAAGTTCGGCCTGCCGGTTTCCCTGAACCCCTTCATAAATGTTACTTTGCTCACACTCCAACAGCACATCAAGTATTAAAAAACATTTGTCTCCATTCACTCCTATCAAACACGCTCACGCATGCCTGCTGGAAGTCCAAGCCCCTCGCACACAAAACCTCCTTTACCCCCTCCCTCCAACCTTTCCTAGGCCGACCCCTACCCCGCCATCCTTCCACTACAGACTGATACACTCTTGAAGTCATTCTGTTTCGCTCCATTCTCTCTACATGTCCGACCCATCTCAACCCTTCCTCAGCCCTCTGGACAACAGTTTTGGTAATCCTGCACCTCCTCCTAACTTCCAAACTACGAATTCTCTGCATTATATTCACACCACACATTGCCCTCAGACATGACATCTCCACTGCCTCCAGCCTTCTCCTCGCTGCAACATTCATCACCCATGCTTCACACCCATATAAGAGCGTTGGTAAAACTATACACTCATACATTACCCTCTTTGCCTCCAAGGACAAAGTTCTTTGTCTCCACAGACTCCTAAGTGCACCGCTCACCCTTTTCCCCTCATCAATTCTATGATTCACCTCATCTTTCATAGATCCATCCGCTGACACGTCCACTCCCAAATATCTGAATACATTCACCTCCTCCATACTCTCTCCCTCCAATCTGATATCCAATCTTTCATCACCTAATCTTTTTGTTATCCTCATAACCTTACTCTTTCCTGTATTCACTTTTAATTTTCTTTTGCATACCCTACCAAATTCATCCACCAACCTCTGCAACTTCTCTTTAGAATCTCCCAAGAGCACAGTGTCATCAGCAAAGAGCAACTGTTACAACTCCCACTTTGTGTGATTCTTTATCTTTTAACTCCACGCCTCTTGCCAAGACCCTCGCATTTACTTCTCTTACAACCCCATCTATAAATATATTAAACAACCACGGTGACATCACACATCCTTGTCTAAGGCCTACTTTTACTGGGAAATAATCTCCCTCTTTCCTACATACTCTAACTTGAGCCTCACTATCCTCGTAAAAACTCTTCACTGCTTTCAGTAATCTACCTCCTACACCATACACCTGCAACATCTGCCACATTGCCCCCCTATCCACCCTGTCATACGCCTTTTCCAAATCCATAAATGCCACAAAAACCTCTTTAGCCTTATCTAAATACTGTTCACTTATATGTTTCACTGTAAACACCTGGTCCACACACCCCTTACCTTTCCTAAAGCCGCCTTGTTCATCTGCTATCCTATTCTCTGTCTTACTCTTAATTCTTTCAATAATAACTCTACCACACACTTTACCAGGTATACTCAACAGACTTATCCCCCTACAATTCTTGCACTCTCTTTTGCCTTTATACAAAGGAACTATGCACGCTGTCTGCCAATCCCTAGGTACCTTACCCTCTTCCATACATTTATTAAATAATTGCACCAACCACTCCAAAACTATATCCCCACCTGCTTTTAACATTTCTATCTTTATCCCATCAATCCTGGCTGCCTTACCCCCTTTCATTTTACCTACTGCCTCACGAACTTCCCCCACACTTACAACTGGCTCTTCCTCACTCCTACAAGATGTTATTCCTCCTTGCCCTTTACACGAAATCACAGCTTCCTTATCTTCATCAACATTCAACAATTCCTCAAAATATTCCCTCCATCTTCCCAATACCTCTAACTCTCCATTGAATAACTCTCCTCTCCTATTTTTAACTGACAAATCCATTTGTTCTCTAGGCTTCCTTAACTTGTTAATCTCACTCCAAAACTTTTTCTTATTTTCAACAAAATTTGTTGATAACATCTCACCCACTCTCTCATTTGCTCTCTTTTTACATTGCTTCACCACTCTCTTAACCTCTCTCTTTTTTTCCATATACTCTTCCCTCCTTGCATCACTTCTACTTTGTAAAAACTTCTCATATGCTAACTTTTTCTCCCTTACTACTCTCCTTACATCATCATTCCACCAATCGCTCCTCTTCCCTCCCGCATCCACTTTCCTGTAACCACAAACTTCTGCTGAACACTCTAACACGACATTTTTAAACCTACCCCATACCTCTTCGACCCCATTGCCTATGCTCTCATTAGCCCATCTGTCCTCCAATAGCTGTTTATATCTTACCCTAACTGCCTCCTCTTTTAGTTTATAAACCTTCACCTCTCTCTTCCCTGATGCTTCTATTCTCCTTGTATCCCATCTACCTTTTACTCTCAGTGTAGCTACAACTAAAAAGTGATCTGATATATCTGTGGCCCCTCTATAAACATGCACATCCAGAAGTCTACTCAACAGTCTTTTATCTACCAATACATAATCCAACAAACTACTGTCATTTCGCCCTACATCATATCTTGTATACTTATTTATCCTCTTTTTCTTAAAATATGTATTACCTATAACTAAACCCCTTTCTATACAAAGTTCAATCAAAGGGCTCCCATTATCATTTACACCTGGCACCCCAAACTTACCTACCACACCCTCTCTAAAAGTTTCTCCTACTTTAGCCTTCAGGTCCCCTACCACAATGACTCTCTCACTTGGTTCAAAGGTTCCTATACATTCACTTTGCATCTCCCAAAATCTCTCTCTCTCCTCTACATTCCTCTCTTCTCCAGGTACATACACGCTTATTATGACCCACTTTTCGCATCCAACCTTTACTTTAATCCACATAATTCTTGAATTTACACATTCATATTCTCTTTTCTCCTTCCATAACTGATCCTGCAACATTACTGCTACCCCTTCCTTAGCTCTAACTCTCTAAATGCCTGATTAAAAACGACAAAATAATTTTTCGGAAAGATTTCACATTCGAGAAAATTTACCGAGACTTATAACCCATGACTTGACATGAATTATGGATATGGTTTAAACTGCGAAAAATGTTGGATTATGTTGGATAAGATACACAATTTTGCAGAGAGGATTATTAAGATAGATGAAAATTGACAATGACTGACCTGTTAATGACGTTAGCGACTTTTAATGTTACAAGCCCTGAATAGCTAAATGGTTCTATTGCTTAATATATCATGCAACTCGACTCAAATTCGCGTAAAACAGAATTATGTCCAAATACGTATGTAGACAGCCTGTACTGTCTGCACAGACAGCCCATGCTGTCTGCCAGCTTAGTTCATATTTCGCGCCACTCAGATGCTGCCCTCTGTAGCCAGGCCTCTCGGTGGCCACTTCAGCCTGCCTGGCCTTGCCACGCTCTTACTCACACAGCGGCCTAGCAGCAAGACACAAGTACTCCCAGCTCTCTCTCGTGGGATGGCCCTCCCGGGCCATGGGCACAAACACACAAGCCTATGTACCCACCACGACCTTTCAATAAAGTAAGAAGCCTCCGAAGACGTCTATAATTCACACCCGCTTTCAGCGCTACCATACAAACAAATAACCCTTCCGTTATAAGTGGTGGAAAGTGGTGGTCGCAGCAGTTGTGTTTGCCCAGAGAGAGGAAGGAAGGTATGAAGTCATCTTCACTTCATCATCCCATACAACAAGCATCCATCTCTCAACGAGTTATCCTGATGTCGTGTCTGCACGTTTGAGCATCCAGACACAGGTACAAGCAGGATCCAGGCCGAAATTTGCCAAGATTCTCCGAGAATTCTAAGTGATCCCACGCTACAGCGTCCCATGCTGTTTCTCAAGTCATGTGTTCAGCGTCACTTGTATGTTGCTGTTGTTGTTGTTCAGCTCAGCACAGCTGTTTCAGCAAGCCAGAGGTGAGTTTTGTGGTGATTTCTGTGTCCAGTGTGAGCTTCTCCACGTGTTTGTGGGTGGGAGAGGAGGAGAGGAAGTGGCCGTTCCTCACCTTGCCCATGCTCGCCCTACTCACGCTCACCTGTCTACCATACACTCGCCACTGCCCACTCCCTCTGCTGTGTTTTCTGCTGTTTTCCGTGTGAATTCATTGCCAGAGCTGTGTATCCGAGTGCCTGAGGCCACTCGAAGCTACGTGGATCAGCATGCCACGTAGATCACGACGCCACGTTGGGTGTGGGTGATGTCACGTGGATCTACGTGAGTTACCAGATGTCCCAGGCCACATGCTGTGGTCTGCTGCCCACATCACATTGACATCACCGACGATGCTCCCCGACTTCATGACGTCACGATGTCTGCCTGACGTCACCTCGAGATGTCTGCTGACGTCACCTCGATGTCTGCCTGACGTCACCTCGAGATGTCTGCTGACGTCAGTGCTGCTGACGTCACCTCGCAGCATCATGCCTGATATCACATGATGTCACATCGAGTGCTTCTAGTAATTATTTCAGTATTGTCGAGAAGATATATGTCGTGTGTTAATTCCTCTCAGTCAGTGTTCTCACATGTTAGTGTACCGCATGTACCGTGGTGTGTTTAAAGTTTCCGTGTGTCCAGTGAGGTCTGAGCCAGACCTAAGTAGCACCACTGTGTTAAGTCACCCGATGTGACCAGTGCGTATGACAGCTGATGTCAAGACAGCCCCAAGTGACCGAGCCCTCTTGTAAAGAAAGCTTTTATGCTCGTCACTCGTGAAGTTCTGCAGAATCGTACCTGCTACGATTCCCATCGAGATTTGTTTCACTTCACCTCCAGACCTTCAGAGTGCAGTTATATGTAGAGAAACAAGTCTGGGGACGCTTAGACTAACCTCTGCTATAACTCCAACTGTTGAGAGAGTGACACACTGTGTCAGCCTCGTGTCAGAAGCTTCAGTGAGCAGCCTGCACAAAGAAGATGTCACTTTGACTGCTAGCTCGCTCACTGCAGTCTGGTGTATGATGTTACGACTCCCAGATGTTTCGCCCAGTCGTCTCTGCCACGACTCGCTCCACGCTCGCCGGCAGTGACAGCCCAGCGACAGTACCAGTTGAGAAGTGTCCTCCTGAGTTGCTTGCCAGAAGTCCTGCCCAGTTGCCGAGTTTTGTTGACGCCTCACTCGAGGGCACTAGCATGTCATGCCCCAGGTTGAGTGAAAACCTGCAGCGACTCCTACGATGTCTGCTTCACCGTTCCAGATGAGACCGAACCCTGATACGTCACAGCTCAGCCGCAGTGATGTCTCCTGTGTTGCAGTA
>NC_091332.1:11565289-11698193 GCF_038502225.1 Cherax quadricarinatus | reverse complement strand
GAAGGGATTCAGGAAGATTGACTAGTTGAGGTTTAATTCTGGAGGTGGAAAGTGCAATGCCTTTACTCTGTATTCTGTGTGGGGGATATTGGTTATGTGAATCATTTATTTCTGTGCACTTTTGGAAAGACAGCTAAGGATATTTTCTTTGGGTTACCCCTTCTTAACCCTTTGACTGTCGCAAGCCCCTTTCTGAAACTGTCATTCTATGTCGAAAAATTTTTGGAAAAAAAAAAAAACATTTTTTTTCTTATGAAATGATAGAGAATCTTTTCCAGATGATAATGACACCAAAAGTACGAAATTTGGTCGAAAACTCACAGAAATTACGCTCCCACGAAGTTAGCAGTCTCGGCGACAAGTATGCATCGGCGATTTCGCCAACTTTGAGCCCTGATTTTGACCAATTCCCTTGTTCCAGTTGACCAAACTCATAGCTATTTCTTTAGAACTCCATTTTTTCTATCAGTTGAGTACAAGAAACCACCCATTTACTGATTTGAACTACCCAATAAAGTGGTCAGAAATTGGCAATTTGGTCAATTTCACACAAATTAAAAAGATGCCAATTTCAAAATAGGGTCCAGAATAAACAATGTAGACATTCATGGCACTAAAATAACATATCCTTTGTTCATTAGTCATGTCTCTAGGCCATTCTTATATTACTATTGCTTTCTATTTTTATTTTTTATTCATACAAAAAATACAAAATTTACTGTTATGCAGACTACTGCATTATTGTAAAAATGGTATAAATAATATCAGTGTACTAGTGAAAGAATATTAGATTCCCCAGTTGACTTGTATTTGACATGTGGTGTGATTTGTTTATTCCTGAACATTGGTAAAAATCAAACATTTTCGCTACTTTGAGCTCAATTTCAAGGTCGTTTTCATCGTGAAACTAATCAAAATCATGTCTATTTCTGTAATATGTTTTCTATTTTATCACGTGAGACCATGAAAGAGAGAATACAACGATAAATACTATACAAAAATACACCTCAAAGTCTCCATTTTAATCCAAAAAAAAACTCAGTTTTTTTTTCTCATTATGCACTGCGTGCTGCAGGATTTTTTTATGTGGTGCACACAGACGCATTCTCTCATATGTGGGCCTACCAGCTTTCTCCTGCTTGATTTGAAGCCACTAGAATTATTGAGTATATATACGTCCGAAACACTGGCTCGTGAGACATATATATACGACCAAAGCAGTCAAAGGGTTGAATGAGAAATGGCTTGTGTTAAAAGAAAAACTGTATTTTTTTTTTTTTTTGTGTGTGTGTGTGTGTGTGTGTGTGTGTGCGCGCGCGCCCACCTAGTTGTGGTTGCAAGGGTCAATTGATAGCCCCTGGCCCCGCCTCTTCACTGGCCACTACTGGGTCATTCTCCCTGCACCATGAGCTTTATTATTCCTCTTCTTAACCCCTTGACTGTCACAACCCCAAATCCTGAGTATCGCAAAATTTCAAAAAAAAAAAAAAAAAAAAATCTTATGAAATGATAGAGAATCTTTTCCCGATGGTAATGACACCAAAAGTACAAAATTTGGTCGAAAGCTTGTGGAATTACGCTCTCACGAAGTTAGCACCCTCGGCGATATTTATGAATCGGCGATTTCGCCCACTTGAGCCCTATTTTCGGCTGATTCCATTGTTCCAGTCGACCAAACTCATAGCTATTTCTTTAGAACTCCATTTTTTTCTATCGATTGAGTACAAGAAACTGCCCATTTACCGATTTCAACTACCCTATAACGTGGTCAGAAATTTGCAATTTGGCCAATTTCATGAAAATAAAAAAAAATGACAATTCCAAAATAGGGTCCAGAATGAACAATGCAGACATTCCTGGCTCTAAAATAACATTTTCTTTGTTCATCAGTCATGTCTCCAGGCCCCTGTGATATTACTCTTGCTTTCTATTTTGAATTTTTATTCAAAAAAAAAAATAGAAGATTTGCTATTATGCAAACTACTGCAATATTGTAATAACTGTATAAATAGTGTCAGCCCATTCATGACTGCATATTAGAATGGCTACTTGGACATTTATTGGAAAATGACATCACATGTTTACTTTTGAGCATTGGCAAAAATCAAACATTTCCCCTACTTTGAGCTCCATTTCAAGGTTCTTTTCACAGTAAAACCAATCAAAATCACCTCTATTTCTATAATATCTTTTCCATTCTATCAAATGAGATCAAAAAACCGAGAATACAACCATAAATACTGTATGAAAATATACCACAAAATCGGCATTTTAATTAAAAAAAAGCAGTCAAGTTTTTTTTTTCTCATTATGCACTGTGTGCTGCAGGATTTTTTTTATATGGTGCACACTGACCACACAGACCCATTCTCTCACATGTGGGCCTACCAGCTTTCTCCTACTTGATTTGAAGCCGCTAGAATTTTTTTTTTTTCAACAAGTTGGCCGTCTCCCACCAAGGCAGGGTGACCCAAAGAGAAAGAAAATCTCCAAAAACAAAATACTTTAATCATCATTCCACACTTTCACCTCACTCACACATAATCACTGTTTTTGCAGAGGTGCCCAGAATACAACAGTTTAGAAGTATATACGTATAAAAATACACAATATATCTCTCCAAACTGCCAATATCCCAAACCCCTCCTTTAGAGTGCAAGCATTGTACTTCCCATTTCCAGGACTCAAGTCCGCTAGAATTTATGAGTGTATATACGTCAAAAACAGTGGCTCATAAGACGTATATATACGACCAAAACAGTCAAAGGGTTAAAGCTATGAATGGATCCTGCCTCCACTACATCGCTTCCTGACTACTTTGACTAAAGGAATATTTCCTAACATCTCTGCGATTCATTTGAGTCTTCAGCTTCCAACTGTGTCCCCTTGTTGCTGTGTCCCATCTCTAGAACATTCTGTCTCTGTCCATCTTTTGTGTGTGTGTGTGTGTGTGTGTGTATTTCTATTTATTTATTTATTTATTTTGTATCTCTTTCCTCAGAACAGTGAAAAGATTAAAAGAATCCACAACATATGGTCAGATGGTGTAGGTGTAGTGTCACTGCATGTGTTTCAGAACACCATACCTGTGGAGGCATGGACCAGGGAGGCTGCCATGATTTCTGCAATAGGTTTGAATGAACACTTGCAACTTCTTTTTTCTTCATAAAATATAAGCTTATGTTGCCTGCGAAAAAAATTGTTGAAACAAAAATGTTAATTTGTCTTTGTAGCTAGCATATCATTTTCCATTATCCAGCAGAGTGGTTGGATGACTGATTAAAAATCTACAGTAAATGCTTGAACACCAACAGATCAAGAAACGGTACATGTTTTCAAAATTCATGCTTTGATAAAATATAAGTAAAATTTTCTTCTGTAGTAGTGATAAAGTAGGTACTATCAAACTATTGCTGTATCCTATTAATTTTTTGAGTACACTTGTACTATTAACTACAAAACTAATTTTTTTTCTGAGAGAAGCTACAAATAAAAGTTATTGCATTACTATACAAGTCTGAAAAAACAACCACAGAACAGGTGGAGTTGGAACTCATGGCAGGGGAGTTTGATGACTTTCTCACCTGTTCTGTGGTTTGTTTGCAATTGTGTTATTACAATTTCATGAATTTACAACACTAACTGCAGCACAGAACAAGACAGGTCTGTCTTGTTCTGTGCTGCGGTTAGTGTTGTAAATGTTTTTGTAATCATAATTGCCAACATTGTTGTCCAGAGGGCTGAAGAAGGGTTGTTGAGGTGGTTCGGACATGTAGAGAGAATGGAGTGAAACAGAATGACTTAAAGAGTGTATCAGTCTGTAGTGGAAGGAAGGCGGGGTAGGGGTCGGCCTAGGAAAGGTTGGAGGGAGGGGGTTAAGGAGGTTTTGTGTGCGAGGGGCTTGGACTTCCAGCGGGCATGCGTGAGCGTGTTTGATAGTGAATGGAGACAAATGGTTTTTAATACTTGACGTGCTGTTGGAGTGTGAGCAAAGTAACATTTATGAAGGGATTCAGGGAAACCGGCAGGCTGGACTTGAGTCCTGGAGATGGGAAGTACAGTGCCTGCACTCTGAAGGAGGGGTGTTAATGTTGCAGTTTAAAAACTGTAGTGTAAAGCACCCTTCTGGCAAGACAGTGACGGAGTGAATGATGGTGAAAGTTTTTCTTTTTCGGGCCACCCTGCCTTGGTGGGAATCGGCCAATGTGTTAATAAATAAAAAAATAATTACAAATTTTTTTTTTTTTGGGGGGGGGGGCCAGCCTACCTTGGTGGAAAATTATCTGTGAGGTAAAGAAAAATTCATCTCATAAAAACTTATCTCATTAATTAAAATTTGGAGCACAGTAAATTTAGATGTTTAATTGTAACTTTCCCTGACAAATTTAGTATTCCTTTTATAATGAGATTAAGAAATAAAATTACAACAGCTGCTTTAATAGATAAACTTTAATGCTATGTATACACAGTGGACGCCCGGTTCACGTTATTAATCCGTTCCCGAGAGCTCATCGTAAAGCAAAATTATCGGAAAGCGAATCAATTTTCCCCATAAGAAATAATGGAAATCAAATTAATCCTTGCAAGACACCCAAAAGTATGAAAAAAAACTTTTACCACATGAAATATTAAGTTTAATGCAATAGAATAATTACAATAACAATAATAATAATAGAATAAACAATAGAATAATTGACACTTTCCTTTAATGAAGATCTGGTGATGATTGATGGGATGGGATGAGGGGAGAGTGTCGAAGTTTTTAATGTTTAGAAGGGGAATCCCCCTTCATTAGGACTTGAGGTAGCAAGTCCTTTTCCGGGGTTACTTCCCTTCTTCTTTTAATGCCACTAGGACCAGCTTGAGAGTCACTGGACTTCTGTCGCACAACATATCTGTCCATAGAGACCTGTACCTCTCGTTCCTTTATGACTTTCCTAAAGAGGTTCACAACATTGTCAGTGTACAGGTTGCCAACACGGCTTGCAGTAGCTGTGTCAGGGTGATTTTCATCAAAAAAGGTTTGCACTTCAAGCCACTTTGCGCACATTTCCTTAATCTTTGAAGTAGGCAACTTCGTCAATTTCTCTATCCCCTTCTCCGAAGCAGTTTCCTCAGGTCTGGCCTCTTGCTGTTGAAGATGATCTAGCAGCTCATCAGTAGTTAGTTCTTCATTGTCCCCCTCCACCAACTCTTCCACAACCTCCCCATTAACCTCCAACCCCAAGGACTTTCCCAATGCCACAATGGATTCCTCAGCTGGCATAGGATTCCCAGGATTAGTCTCAAACCCTTCAAAATCTCTTTTGTCTACACATTCAGGCCACAGTTTCTTCCAAGCAGAGTTCAAGGTCCTCTTAGTCACTCCCTCCCAAGCCTTACCTATAAGGTTTACACAATTGAGGATATTAAAGTGATCCTCCAAAACTCCTTTAGTCAATAGAGTATCTGTGGTCACTTCAAAGCACCTTTCAAACATAGCTTTTGTGTACAGTTTCTTGAAGTTGGAAATGACCTGCTGGTCCATGGGCTGCAGGAGAGGAGTGGTATTAGGAGGCAAAAATTTGAGCTTAATGAAGCTCATGTCCTCACAAAGTCGCTCTTGACAAGTCTGTAGGATGACCAGGGGCATTGTCTAACACCAGGAGGCACTTAAGGTCTAATTTCTTTTCAATTAGGTAATTTTTCACAGTGGGGGCAAATGCATGGTGTAACCAGTTATAGAAAAAGTCCCTAGTGACCCATGCCTTAGTGTTTGCCCTCCACAGCACACACAAATTAGCCTTGAGGATATTCTTTTGCCTGAACGCT
This sequence comes from Cherax quadricarinatus, assembly GCF_038502225.1. NCBI lineage: Eukaryota > Metazoa > Arthropoda > Malacostraca > Decapoda > Parastacidae > Cherax > Cherax quadricarinatus. The sequence continues at coordinate 11,692,382 of NC_091332.1, read as the reverse complement.
CTGGGAGTTTCAGAGTGATACATCAATAAAAGCTTCACTTTGCAATCACCACTAGCATTGGCACACATCAACAGAGTAAGCCTGTCTTTCATAGGCTTATGTCCTGGGAGTGCCTTTTCCTCCTGAGTAATGTAAGTCCTGCTTGGCAGTTACTTCCAAAACAGGCCTGTTTCATCACAATTAAACACTTGTTCAGGTTTCAATCCTTCAGCCTCTATGTACTCCTTGAATTCATGCACATATTTTTCAGCCGCTTTGTGGTCTGAACTGGCAGCCTCGCCATGCCTAATCACACTATGTATGCCACTACGATTCTTAAATCTTTCAAACCAACCTTTGCTGGCCTTAAAGTCACTCACATCACCACTAGTTGCAGGCATTTTTCTAATTAAATTCTCATGCAACTGCCTAGCCTTTTCACAAATGATTGCTTGAGAGATGCTATCTCCAGCTATCTGTTTTTCATTTATCCACACCAGTAACAGTCTCTCAACATTTTCTAACACTTGCAATCACTGTTTTGTAATCACAGTTGCACCTTTTGCAAGAACAGCTTCCTTGATTGCCGTTTTCCTGCTCACTATAGTAGAGATGGTTGATTGGGATTTACTATACAACTTGGCCAGGTCCGACACGCGCACTCCACTTTCATACTTTGCAATTATCTCTTTCTTCATTTCAATAGTCATTAGCACCCTTGGTCTCGAAGGGTTGGCACTAGAAGCTTTCTTGGGCCCATGGTGGCTTATTTTGCAGAAACAAGCACCAGAAACAGTGATAATATGGAATGCACCGAATGTATCCCTAGATGCGCGCACACTGGCTGTCTTGTGAACACTGGAACACATGGGGCAGTTCAGGCCACATGTGGACACGTCTCGTACAAATCATATCGCGTACCGGGTTTTGTAACGGGAACCGGGACAAATTTTTTGCGATATAACGCTTCGGATACCGGATTTATTGGTTACCGATGACTTCGCGAGCCGGGCGACCACTGTATAATTTTTTTTTTTTAACAAGTTGGCCGTCTCCTACCGAGGCAGGGTGACCCAAAGAGAAAGTCCCCAAAAAGAAAATACTTTCATCATCATCACACATAATCACTGTTTTTGCAGAGGTGCCCAGAATATAACAGTTTAGAAGTATATACGTATAAAAATACACAATATATCTCACCAAACTGCCAATATCCCAGACCTCTCGTTTAGAGTGCAGGCATTGTACTTCCCATTTCCAGTACTCAAGTGTGGTTATATAAAATAACCAGTTTCCCTGAATCCCTTCACTAAATATTACCCTGCTCACACTCCAACAGATCGTCAGGTCCCAAATGCCATTTGTCTCCATTCACTCCTATCTAACGCACACTTGCTGGAGGTCCAAACCCCTCGCCCACAACACCACCTTTACCCCCTCCCTCCAACCTTTTCGAGGACGACCCCTGCCCCGCCTTCCTTCCCCCACAGATTTATACGCTCTCCATGTCATTCTACTTTAATCCATTCTCTCTAAATGACCAAACCATCTCAACAAACCCTCTTCAGCCCTCTGACTAATACTTTTATTAACTCCACACCTTCTGCTAATTTCCACACTCCGAATTTTCTGCATAATATTTACACCACACATTGCTCTTAGACAGGACATCTCCACTGCCTCCAACCGCCTCCTCGCTGCAGCATTTACAACCCAAGCTTCACACCCATATAAGAGTGTTGGTATTACTATAATTTCATACATTCCCTTCTTTGCCTCCGTAGATAACATTTTTTGCCTCCACATATACCTCAATGCACCACTCGCCTTTTTTCCTTCATCAACTCTTTGATTAACCTCATCCTTGATAAATCCATCCACTGACATGTCAACTCCCAAATATCTGAAAACATTCACTTCTATTTTGAGGAACTTTTAAATGTTAAGGAAGAAACAGAGGCAGTAATTTCATGCACTGGTCAGGGAGGTATACCATCTTTTAGGAGTGAAGAAGAGCAGAATGTAAGTGTGGGGGAGGTACGTGAGGCATTACGTAAAATGAAAGGGGGTAAAGCAGCTGGAACTGATGGGATCATGACAGAAATGTTAAAAGCAGGGGGGGATATAGTGTTGGAGTGGTTGGTACTTTTGTTTAATAAATGTATGAAAGAGGGGAAGGTACCTAGGGATTGGCAGAGAGCATGTATAGTCCCTTTATATAAAGGGAAAGGGGACAAAAGAGACTGTAAAAATTATAGAGGAATAAGCTTACTGAGTATACCAGGAAAAGTGTACGGTAGGGTTATAATTGAAAGAATTAGAGGTAAGACAGAATGTAGGATTGCGGATGAGCAAGGAGGTTTTAGAGTGGGTAGGGGATGTGTAGATCAGGTGTTTACATTGAAGCATATATGTGAACAGTATTTAGATAAAGATAGGGAAGTTTTTATTGCATTTATGGATTTAGAAAAGGCATATGATAGAGTGGATAGAGGAGCAATGTGGCAGATGTTGCAAGTATATGGAATAGGTGGTAAGTTATTAAATGCTGTAAAGAGTTTTTATGAGGATAGTGAGGCTCAGGTTAGGGTGTGTAGAAGAGAGGGAGACTACTTCCCGGTAAAAGTAGGTCTTAGACAGGGATGTGTAATGTCACCATGGTTGTTTAATATATTTATAGATGGGGTTGTAAAGGAAGTAATTGCTAGGGTGTTTGGGAGAGGGGTGGGATTAAATTATGGGGAATCAAATTCAAAATGGGAATTGACACAGTTACTTTTTGCTGATGATACTGTGCTTATGGGAGATTCTAAAGAAAAATTGCAAAGGTTAGTGGATGAGTTTGGGAATGTGTGTAAAGGTAGAAAGTTGAAAGTGAACATAGAAAAGAGTAAGGTGATGAGGGTGTCAAATGATTTAGATAAAGAAAAATTGGATATCAAATTGGGGAGGAGGAGTATGGAAGAAGTGAATGTTTTCAGATACTTGGGAGTTGACGTGTCGGCGGATGGATTTATGAAGGATGAGGTTAATCATAGAATTGATGAGGGAAAAAAGGTGAGTGGTGCGTTGAGGTATATGTGGAGTCAAAAAACGATATCTATGGAGGCAAAGAAGGGAATGTATGAAAGTATAGTAGTACCAACACTCTTATATGGGTGTGAAGCTTGGGTGGTAAATGCAGCAGCGAGGAGACGGTTGGAGGCAGCGGAGATGTCCTGTTTAAGGGCAATGTGTGGTGTAAATATTATGCAGAAAATTCGGAGTGTGGAAATTAGGAGAAGGTGTGGAGTTAATAAAAGTATTAGTCAGAGGGCAGAAGAGGGGTTGTTGAGGTGGTTTGGTCATTTAGAGAGAATGGATCACAGTAGAATGACATGGAAAGCATATAAATCTATAGGGGAAGGAAGGCGGGGTAGGGGTCGTCCTCGAAAGGGTTGGAGAGAGGGGGTAAAGGAGGTTTTGTGGGTAAGGGGCTTGGACTTCCAGCAAGCGTGCGTGAGCGTGTTAGATAGGAGTGAATGGAGACGAATGGTACTTGGGACCTGACGATCTGTTGGAGTGTGAGCAGGGTAATATTTAGTGAAGGGATTCAGGGAAACCGGTTATTTTCATATAGTCGGACTTGAGTCCTGGAAATGGGAAGTACAATGCCTGCACTTTAAAGGAGGGGTTTGGGATATTGGCAGTTTGGAGGGATATGTTGTGTATCTTTATATGTTTATGCTTCTAGACTGTTGTATTCTGAGCACCTCTGCAAAAACAGTGATAATGTGCGAGTGTGGTGAAAGTGTTGAATGATGATGAAAGTATTTTCTTTTTGGGGATTTTCTTTCTTTTTTGGGTCACCCTGCCTCGGTGGGAGACGGCCGACTTGTTGAAAAAAAAAAAAAAAAAAAAAAAAAATTCACTTCTTCCATACTCCTCCTCAATTTGATATCCAATTTTTCTTTATCTAAATAATTTGATACTCTCATCACCTTACTCTTTTCTATGTTCACTTTCAACTTTCTACCTTTACACACATTCCCAAATTAGGAAACTAACCTTTGCAATTTTTCTTCAGAATCTCCCATAAGCACAGTATCATCAGCAAAAAGTAACTGTGTCACTTCCCATTTTGTATTTAATTCCCCATAATTTAATCCCACCCCTCTCCCGAACACCCTAGCATTTACTTCTTTTACAACCCCATCTGTAAATATATTAACCCGTAAACGGTCCAAGCACATCTACGTTCACATGTGTAGTGCTACAAAAGTAGATCTATGTTTTTTTTATATATTTTCAAATGTAACAAAAAAAAAAGTAGATCAAAGTTTTTTTACACATTTTCAAATGTAAAAAACAAAAAGATCTACTTTTTTTTACATACATTCGCGAGGGTTAGGGGATCAAGAGCCTCGCGAATGTTGAAAAACCGTGAATGTTTGGTGCCCCAATATATTGTAGGGAAATATATTACAATACTGCTTCCTTAACTTGTTGAACCATGAATAGTCATAAAATACATGAAAACGTCGTAAATTGTACTAAATATATACTTTTTTTTTTTTTTTTTTTTCAACAAGTCGGCCGTCTCCCACCGAGGCAGGGTGACCCAAAAAAGAAAGAAAATCCCCAAAAAGAAAATACTTCCATCATCATTCAACACTTTCACCACACTCGCACATTATCACTGTTTTTGCAGAGGTGCTCAGAATACAACAGTCTAGAAGCATACACATATAAAGATACACAACATATCCCTCCAAACTGCCAATATCCCAAACCCCTCCTTTAAAGTGCAGGCATTGTACTTCCCATTTCCAGGACTCAAGTCCGACTATATGAAAATAACCGGTTTCCCTGAATCCCTTCACTAAATATTACCCTGCTCACACTCCAACAGATCGTCAGGTCCCAAGTACCATTCGTCTCCATTCACTCCTATCTAACACGCTCACGCACGCTTGCTGGAAGTCCAAGCCCCTTGCCCACAAAACCTCCTTTATCCCCTCTCTCCAACCCTTTCGAGGACGACCCCTACCCCGCCTTCCTTCCCCTATAGATTTATATGCTTTCCATGTTATTCTACTTTGATCCATTCTCTCTAAATGACCAAACCACCTCAACAACCCCTCTTCTGCCCTCTGACTAATACTTTTATTAACTCCACACCATCTCCTAATTTCCACACTCCGAATTTTCTGCATAATATTTACACCACACATTGCCCTTAAACAGGACATCTCCACTGCCTCCAACCGTCTCCTCGCTGCTGCATTTACCACCCAAGCTTCACACCCATATAGGAGTGTTGGTACTACTATACTTTCATACATTCCCTTCTTTGCCTCCATAGATAACGTTTTTTTGACTCCACATATACCTCAACGCACCACTCGCCTTTTTTCCCTCATCAATTCTATGATTAACCTCATCCTTCATAAATCCATCCGCCGACACGTCAACTCCCAAGTATCTGAAAACATTCACTTCTTCCATACTCCTCCTCCCCAATTTGATATCCAATTTTTCTTTATCTAAATCATTTGACACCCTCATCACCTTACTCTTTTCTATGTTCACTTTCAACTTTCTACCTTTACACACATTCCCAAACTCATCCACTAACCTTTGCAATTTTTCTTTAGAATCTCCCATAAGCACAGTATCATCAGCAAAAAGTAACTGTGTCAATTCCCATTTTGAATTTGATTCCCCAAAATTTAATCCCACCCCTCTCCCGAACACCCTAGCATTTACTTCCTTTACAACCCCATCTATAAATATATTAAACAACCATGGTGACATTACACATCCCTGTCTAAGACCTACTTTTACCGGGAAGTAGTCTCCCTCTCTTCTACACACCCTAACCTGAGCCTCACTATCCTCATAAAAACTCTTTACAGCATTTAATAACTTACCACCTATTCCATATACTTGCAACATCTGCCATATTGCTCCTCTATCCACTCTATCATATGCCTTTTCTAAATCCATAAATGCAATAAAAACTTCCCTACCTTTATCTAAATACTGTTCACTTATATGCTTCAATGTAAACACTTGATCTACACATCCCCTACCCACTCTGAAACCTCCTTGCTCATCCGCAATCCTACATTCTGTCTTACCTCTAATTCTTTCAATTATAACCCTATCGTACACTTTTCCTGGTATACTCAGTAAGCTTATTCCTCTATAATTTTTACAGTCTCTTTTGTCCCCTTTCCCTTTATATAAAGGGACTATACATGCTCTCCGCCAATCTCTAGGTACCTTCCCCTCTTTCATATTATTTTATTATTTTTATTTTATTATCACACCGGCCGATTCCCACCAAGGCAGGGTGGCCCGAAAAAGAAAAACTTTCACCATCATTCACTCCATCACTGTCTTGCCAGAAGGGTGCTTTACACTACAGTTTTTAAACTGCAACATTAACACCCCTCTTTCATACATTTATTAAACAAAAGTACCAACCACTCCAACACTATATCCCCCCCTGCTTTTAACATTTCTGTCATGATCCCATCAGTTCCAGCTGCTTTACCCCCTTTCATTTTACGTAATGCCTCACGTACCTCCCCCACACTTACATTCTGCTCTTCTTCACTCCTAAAAGATGGTATACCTCCCTGACCAGTGCATGAAATTACTGCCTCTGTTTCTTCCTTAACATTTAAAAGTTCCTCAAAATATTCTCGCCATCTACCCAATACCTCCATCTCCCCATCTACTAACTCCCCTACTCTGTTTTTAACTGACAAATCCATATTTTCCCTAGGCTTTCTTAACTTGTTTAACTCACTCCAAAATTTTTTCTTATTTTCATTAAAATTTCTTGACAGTTCCTCTCCCACTCTATCATCTGCTCTCCTTTTGCACTCTCTCACCACTCTCTTTACCTTTCTTTTACTCTCCATATAAATATATACATGTACATGTTATGCTTTAATAACGTATGTTATTTAATAACATGTATGTTAATAGCATGTATGTTATTAAATACCACAGACTCCACCACTGCGAGTCTCTACTACCCTCCCTCCGACTCCCGCAACTGGCAGCCAGCCCTCCCACCACTCAGTGTGGTGTTTTGTTTGTTCATTATTTGCTATTAAACTACAGAATAAATAATGTAAACCCATTCATGACTGCATATTGGAATGGCTATTAAGAAAGGTATTAGACGGTGACATCATGTGTTTACTCTTGAACACAGCAAAGAATTGAACATTTCTGCTATTGCTAATAATAACAATAGTAATAATAATAATAATAATAATAATAAATAGGATATAATTGAAGAAGGAAATTGTACAAAAATACGAGGGAGTGGTTGACACATCGTCAGTGTGACTTTGTTTATGCTGGAGTGAACATTAGTCTCCCTGCTCTTCCAAACATTTCACAATAATTCAGCGGTTGAGGCAGTGGTATTTAATAACATATATGTTATAAATAATAATAGTACATGTTATTATTAATAACATGTATTATTATTAACATGTATGTATTTAATAACATATATGTTATAAATAATAATAGTACATATTATTAATAACATGTATTATTATTAACATGTATGTATTTAATAAATACCATTGCCTCAATCACTGCCTCTACCACTCCAGTCACACTCAGTCTACAAGCACCAAACACAATGAATTATTGTGAAATGTTTGGAAGAGCAGGGAGACTAATCTTCACTCCAGCATAAACAAAGCCACACTGATGATGTGTCAACCACTCCCTCGTATTTTTGTACAATTTCCTTCTTCAATTATATCATTATTATTATTATTATTATTATTACTATTGTTATTATTAGCAATAGCAGAAATGTTTAATTCTTTGCAGTGTTCAAGAGTAAACACATAATGTCACCATCTAATACCTGTCCGAATAGCCATTCCAATATGCAGTCATGAATGGGTTTACATTATTTATACTGTAGTTTAATAGCAAATAATGAACAAACAAAACACTCACCACACTGAGTGGTGGGAGGGCTGGCTGCCAGTTGCGGGGGTCGGTGGGAGGGTAGTAGGGACTCGCAGGTGGTGGGAAACTTAAATATGATTTGGCGGCTGGGAATTTGGTGGCTGGGAATTTGGCGGTTGGGAATTAGCGAATGTGTGAAGCCCGTGAAAGTTAAAAACGTGAATGTTGAGGGAGACCTGTATACGTTTGGATCGTTTACGGGTTAAACAACCTTGGTGAAATTACACATCCCTGTGTAAGACCTACTTTTACCGGGAAGTAGTCTCCCTCTCTTCTACATATCCTAACCAGAGCCTTGCTATCCTCATAAAAACTTTACAGCATTTAGTAACTTGCCACCTATTCCATATATACTTGCAACATCTGCTGCATCGCTCCCCTATCCACTCTATCATTTTTTTTTTTTTTTTTTTGTCAACAAGTCGGCCGTCTCCCACCGAGGAAGGGTGACCCAAAAAAGAAAGAAAATCCCCCAAAAGAAAATGCTTTCATCATCATTCAACACTTTCACCACACTCACACATTATCACTGTTTTTGCAGAGGTGCTCAGAATACAACAGTTTAGAAGCATATACGTATAAAGATACACAACATATCCCTCCAAACTGCCAATATCCCAAACCCCTCCTTTAAAGTGCAGGCATTGTACTTCCCATTTCCAGGACTCAAGTCCGACTATATGAAAATAATCGGTTTCCCTGAATCCCTTCACTAAATATTACCCTGCTCACACTCCAACAGATTGTCAGGTCCCAAGTACCATTCGTCTCCATTCACTCCTATCTAACACGCTCACGCATGCTTGCTGGAAGTCCAAGCCCCTTGCCCACAAAACCTCCTTTACCCCCTCTCTCTAACCCTTTCGAGGACGACCCCTACCTCGCCTTCCTTCCCCTATAGATTTATATGCTTTCCATGTCATTCTACTTTGATCCATTCTCTCTAAATGACCAAACCACCTCAACAACCCCTCTTCTGCCCTCTGACTAATACTTTTATTAACTCCACACCTTTTCCTAATTTCCACACTCCGAATTTTCTGCATAATATTTACACCACACATTGCCCTTAGACAGGACATCTCCACTGCCTCCAACCGTCTCCTCGCTGCTGCATTTACCACCCAAGCTTCACACCCATATAAGAGTGTTGGTACTACTATACTTTCATACATTCCCTTCTTTGCCTCCATAGACAACGTTTTTTTTGACTCCACATATACCTCAATGCACCACTCACCTTTTTTCCCTCATCAATTCTATGATTAACCTCATCCTTCATAAATCCATCCGCCGACACGTCAACTCCCAAGTATCTGAAAACATTCACTTCTTCCATACTCTTTTTTTTTTATTATCACACTGGCCGATTCCCACCAAGGCAGGGTGGCCCGAAAAAGAAAAACTTTCACCATCATTCACTCCATCACTGTCTTGCCAGAAGGGTGCTTTACACTACAGTTTTTAAACTGCAACATTAACACCCCTCCTTCAGAGTGCAGGCACTGTACTTCCCATCTCCAGGACTCAAGTCCGGCCTGCCGGTTTCCCTGAATCCCTTCATAAATGTTACTTTGCTCACACTCCAACAGCACGTCAAGTATTAAAAACCATTTGTCTCCATTCACTCCTATCAAACACGCTCACGCATGCCTGCTGGAAGTCCAAGCCCCTCGCACACAAAACCTCCTTTACCCCCTCCCTCCAACCCTTCCTAGGCCGACCCCTACCCCGCCTTCCTTCCACTACAGACTGATACACTCTTGAAGTTATTCTGTTTCGCTCCATTCTCTCTACATGTCCGAACCACCTCAACAACCCTTCCTCAGCCCTCTGGACAACAGTTTTGGTAATCCCGCACCTCCTCCTAACTTCCAAACTACGAATTCTCTGCATTATATTCACACCACACATTGCCCTCAGACATGACATCTCCACTGCCTCCAGCCTTCTCCTCGCTGCAACATTCATCACCCATGCTTCACACCCATATAAGAGCGTTGGTAAAACTATACTCTCATACATTCCCCTCTTTGCCTCCAAGGACAAAGTTCTCTGTCTCCACAGACTCCTAAGTGCACCACTCACTCTTTTTCCCTCATCAATTCTATGATTCACCTCATCTTTCATAGACCCATCCGCTGACACGTCCACTCCCAAATATCTGAATACGTTCACCTCCTCCATACTCTCTCCCTCCAATCTGATATTCAATCTTTCATCACCTAATCTTTTTGTTATCCTCATAACCTTACTCTTTCCTGTATTCACCTTTAATTTTCTTCTTTTGCACACCCTACCAAATTCATCCACCAATCTCTGCAGCTTCTCTTCAGAATCTCCCAAGAGCACAGTGTCATCAGCAAAGAGCAGCTGTGACAACTCCCACCCTGTGTGTGATTCTTTATCTTTTAACTCCACGCCTCTTGCCAAGACCCTCGCATTTACTTCTCTTACAACCCCATCTATAAATATATTAAACAACCACGGTGACATCACACATCCTTGTCTAAGGCCTACTTTTACTGGGAAAAAATTTCCCTCTTTTCTACATACTCTAACTTGAGCCTCACTATCCTCGTAAAAACTCTTCACTGCTTTCAGTAACCTACCTCCTACACCATACACTTGCAACATCTGCCACATTGCCCCCCTATCCACCCTGTCATACGCCTTTTCCAAATCCATAAATGCCACAAAGACCTCTTTAGCCTTATCTAAATACTGTTCACTTATATGTTTCACTGTAAACACCTGGTCCACACACCCCCTACCTTTCCTAAAGCCTCCTTGTTCATCTGCTATCCTATTCTCCATCTTACTCTTAATTCTTTCAATTATAACTCTACCATACACTTTACCAGGTACACTCAACAGACTTATCCCCCTATAATTTTTGCACTCTCTTTTATCCCCTTTGCCTTTATACAAAGGAACTATGCATGCTCTCTGCCAATCCCTAGGTACCTTACCCTCTTCCATACATTTATTAAATAATTGCACCAACCACTCCAAAACTATATCCCCACCTGCTTTTAACATTTCTATCTTTATCCCATCAATCCCGGCTGCCTTACCCCCTTTCATTTTACCTACTGCCTCACGAACTTCCCCCACACTCACAACTGGCTCTTCCTCACTCCTACAAGATGTTATTCCTCCTTGCCCTATACACGAAATCACAGCTTCCCTATCTTCATCAACATTTAACAATTCCTCAAAATATTCCCTCCATCTTCCCAAAACCTCTAACTCTCCATTTAATAACTCTCCTCTCCTATTTTTAACTGACAAATCCATTTGTTCTCTAGGCTTCCTTAACTTGTTAATCTCACTCCAAAACTTTTTCTTATTTTCAACAAAATTTGTTGATAACAGCTCACCCACTCTCTCATTTGCTCTCTTTTTACATTGCTTCACCACTCTCTTAACCTCTCTCTTTTTCTCCATATACTCTTCCCTCCTTGCATCACTTCTACTTTGTAAAAACTTCTCATATGCTAACTTTTTCTCCCTTACTACTCTCTTTACATCATCATTCCACCAATCGCTCCTCTTCCCTCCTGCACCCACTTTCCTGTAACCACAAACTTCTGCTGAACACTCTAACACTACATTTTTAAACCTACCCCATTCCTCTTCGACCCCATTGCCTATGCTCTCATTAGCCCATCTATCCTCCAATAGCTGTTTATATCTTACCCTAACTGCCTCCTCTTTTAGTTTATAAACCTTCACCTCTCTCTTCCCTGATGCTTCTATTCTCCTTGTATCCCATCTACCTTTTACTCTCAGTGTAGCTACAACTAGAAAGTGATCTGATATATCTGTGGCCCCTCGATAAACATGTACATCCTGAAGTCTACTCAACAGTCTTTTATCTACTAATACATAATCCAACAAACTACTGTCATTTCGCCCTACATCATATCGTGTATACTTATTTATCCTCTTTTTCTTAAAATATGTATTACCTATAACTAAACCCCTTTCTATACAAAGTTCAATCAAAGGGCTCCCATTATCATTTACACCTGGCACCCCAAACTTACCTACCACACCCTCTCTAAAAGTTTCTCCTACTTTAGCATTCAGGTCCCCTACCACAATTACTCTCTCACTTGGTTCAAAGGCTCCTATACATTCACTTAACATCTCCCAAAATCTCTCTCTCTCCTCTGCATTCCTCTCTTCTCCAGGTGCATACACGCTTATTGTGACCCACTTCTCGCATCCAACCTTTACTTTAATCCACATAATTCTCGAATTTACACATTCATATTCTCTTTTCTCCTTCCATAACTGATCATTTAACATTACTGCTACCCCTTCCTTTGCTCTAACTCTCTCAGATACTCCAGATTTAATCCCATTTATTTCCCCCCACTGAAACTCTCCTACCCCCTTCAGCTTTGTTTCGCTTAGAGCCAGGACATCCAACTTCTTTTCATTCATAACATCAGCAATCATCTGTTTCTTGTCATCCGCACTACATCCACGCACATTTAAACAACCCAGTTTTATAAAGTTTTTCTTCTTCTCTTTTTTAGTAAATGTATACAGGAGAAGGGGTTACTAGCCCATTGCTCCCGGCATTTTAGTCGCCTCATACGACACGCATGGCTTACGGAGGAAAGATTCTTTTCCACTTCCCCATGGACAATAGAAGAAATAAAAAAGAACAAGAGCTATTTAGAATAAGGAGAAAAACCTAGATGTATGTATATATATATATATGCATGTGCGTGTCTGTGAAGTGTGACCAAAGTGTAAGTAGGAGTAGCAAGATATCCCTGTTATCTAGTGTGTTTATGAGACAGAAAAAGAAAACCAGCAATCCTACCATCATGCAAAACAGTTACAGGTTTTTGTTTCACAGTCATCTGGCAGGACGGTAGTACTTCCCTGGGTGGTTGCTGTCTACCAACCTACTACCAACATACTCCTCCTCCCCAATTTGATATCCAATTTTTCTTTATCTAAATCATTTGATACCCTCATCACCTTACTCTTTTCTATGTTCACTTTCAACTTTCTACCTTTACACACATTCTCAAACTCATCCACTAACCTTTGCAATTTTTCTTTAGAATCTCCCATAAGCACAGTATCATCAGCAAAAAGTAACTGTGTTAATTCCCATTTTGAATTTGATTCCCCATAATTTAATCCCACCCCTCTCCCGAACACCCTAGCATTTACTTCTTTTACAACCCCATCTATAAGTATATTAACCCTTAAATGGTCCAAACGTATATATACTTTTTTCAACATCTGAAAGTATGTAAAAAAAAATGTAGATCTTCTTTTTTGTTTTACATTTGAAAACGTGTAAAAAAAACTTATCTACATTTTTTTTTGTTACATTTGAAAATATGTAAAAAAAAGTAGATCTACTTTTGTAGCAATACGAATTTGAACGTCAATCCGCTTGGACCGTTTAAGGGTTAAACAACCATGGTGACATAACACATCCCTGTCTAAGACCTACTTTTACTGGGAAGTAGTCTCCCTCTCTTCTACACACCCTAACCTGAGCCTCACTATCCTCATAAAAACTCTTTACAGCATTTAGTAACTTACCACCTATTCCATATACTTGCAACATCTGCCACATTGCTCCTCTATCCACTCTATCATATGCCTTTTCTAAATCCATAAATGCAATAAAAACTTCCCTACCTTTATCTAAATACTGTTCACATATATGCTTCAATGTAAACACTTGATCTACACATCCCCTACCCACTCTAAAACCTCCTTGCTCATCCGCAATCCTACATTCTGTCTTACCTCTAATTCTTTCAATTATAACCCTGCCGTACACTTTTCCTGATATACTCAATAAACTTATTCCTCTATAATTTTTACAATCTCTTTTGTCCCCTTTCCCTTTACATAAAGGGACTATACATGCTCTCCGCCAATCCCTAGGTACCTTCCCCTCTTTCATACATTTATTAAACAAAAGTACCAACCACTCCAGCACTATATCCCCCCCTGCTTTTAACATTTCTGTCATGATCCCATCAGTTCCAGCTGATTTACCCCCTTTCATTCTACGTAATGCCTCACGTACCTCCCCCACACTTACATTCTGCTCTTCTTCACTCCTAAAAGATGGTATACCTCCCTGACCAGTGCATGAAATTACCACCTCCCTTTCTTCCTCAACATTTAAAAGTTCCTCAAAATATTCTCGCCATCTACCTAATACCTCCCTCTCCCCATCTACTAACTCCCCTACTCTGTTCTTAACTGACAAATCCATACTTTCCCTAGGCTTTCTTAACTTGTTTAACTCACTCCAAATTTTTTTCTTATTTTCATTAAAATTTCTTGACAGTGCCTCTCCCACTCTATCATCTGCTCTCCTTTTGCACTCTCTCACCACTCTCTTCACCTTTCTTTTACTCTCTATATACTCTGCTCTTCTTATAACACTTCTGCTTTGTAAAAAACTCTTATAAGCTAACTTTTTCTCTTTTATCACACCCTTTACTTCATCATTCCACCAGTCACTCCTCTTTCCTCCTGCACCCACCCTCCTATAACCACAGACTTCTGCCCCACATTCTAATACTGCATTTTTAAAACTATTCCAACCCTCTTCAACCCCCCCCCCCCTATTACTCATACCTGCACCAGCCCACCTTTCTGCCAATAGTTGCTTATATTTCACCCGAACTTCCTCCTCCCTTAGTTTATACACTTTCACCTCCCTCTTACTTGTTGTTGCCATTTTCCTCTTATCCCATCTACCTCTTACTCTAACTGTAGCTACAACTAGATAATGATCCGATATATCAGTTTCCCCTCTATAAACGTGTACATCCTGGAGCCTACCTATCAACCTTATATCCACCAATACATAATCTAACAAACTACTTTCATTACGTGCTACATCATACCTTGTATATTTATTTATCCTCTTTTTCATAAAATATGTATTACTTATTACCAAACCTCTTTATACACATAGCTCAATTAAAGGCTCCCCATTTTCATTTACCCCTGGCACCCCAAATTTACCTACTACTCCGTCCACAACATTTTTGCCCACTTTAGCATTGAAATCCCCAACCACTATTACTCTCACACTTGGTTCAAAACTCCCCACGCATTCACTCAACATTTCCCAAAATCTCTCTCTCTCCTCTACACTTCTCTCTTCTCCAGGTGCATATAAACAATATATGTACGTAATTTATAAATAAGAAATATTTACATTTTAATTTATAAATAAGATATATTTACATTTTAATTTATAAATAAGTTTATTCAGGTATACACAAATACAGTTATGTACATAGATTATCATACATAGCAGCATATGTGTAAAGTACCTAGGATAACCCAAAAAAGTCAGAGTGACTTATTTCCATTGGGTCCTTTTATATTTACACTTATATTTCCTTTTATACTTACATTTTTATGTTTACACTTACCTTGGAGTAGATGTTAATTTAATTATACTTAGTTTGATGGAGGAGATGCTGGCAGAAGTTTAGGATGGTGGAAGATATGTAGCAGGCCGGCGTATGTTCATTGGCCCAGTACACATCCAACAACATGGGAGAGTTACTTTCGTGTCGTTTTTCTATCGCTTACTCGCTTAACTTCCTTGCTACACTGTTAATTCTACATTTTATCGTTGGCTGGCACTATAGCCTTTATCGATACCTGCTGCTTTAGTATCGTACATATCATAGAATCCCTGAATCACTGCAGATGGCACATTCTCCCCTCTCTCTTCCTCCACTTTGGCACTAGCAACTTTCTTTGGGCCCATGGTGGCTTATTTAGCAGTTACAAGCACTAAAAAATAATGAAATAATACAAAATATATCGCATGTACACATGGAATCGTCCTCCCTGGCTTACCTGGAGGTTATTCCGGGGATCAACGCCCCCGCGGCCCGGTCCATGACCAGGCCTCCCGATGGATCACGGCCTGATCAACTAGGCTGTTACTGCTGGCCGCACTCAGTTCGACGTACGAGCCACAGCCCGGCTGATCCGGCACTGACTTTAGGTATCTGTCCAGCTCTCTCTTGAAGGCAGCCAGGGGTTTATTGGCTTGTAAACAGTGGCGCACTGGCTTTACATGGGCTCAGGCCACTCGGACGTGTTTGGGATGAATGTCCTTAACCGAGTTTTTCACTGTTGGCCGAGCCAATATTTCGACACAAAAACGCATTGGTATCCAATTTTATCGCTGTCTTATAACATCGTTAACTGAAGGTCCACTGTATTAGCAAAAAATTAATTTTTTAAAGATTAACTATAGTTTTACATACAGAAAACAATGAGTAAATTCATTACTTGCCTTAAAATATTTGTAGTCTTAATGTAGAGCGAGAGGTGAGTTGTATTTATTCGTAGGTGCAATACACACATGTAGCTCCCCTTGGGCTACACTACACAGCCATATTATTACCATGTTCACTGAGTTTAATCGTTTCTAACAACTACCTTTAGATGCCATCATAAACAGAGGGAGAAGTAATGAATAATTCATGCCGAGAATTGTAAACAAACGCACATGATGGGCGGTTACCAGGCGAGACGCCAGATTCACAGTTTTCTCTAACACCAAATAAGAGAAAACGTAATGTTTACTCTCCACTCGATAGCATATAAATATTACATGTTTATATGCTATGTAATGTGTTTCTTATATAATTTTGAAGAACATATCATAGATGGATTAATGGAAATGTCTATATTAACCTAAAATAAGACTGTGAAACAGAAACCTGTAACTGTTTTGCATGATGGTAGGATTGCTGGTTTCTTTTTCTGTCTCATAAACACGCTAGATAACAGGGATATCTCGCTACTCCTACTTACACTTTGGTCACACTTCACAGACACGCACATGCATATATGTATGCATACATCTAGGTTTTTCTCCTTTTTCTAAATAGCTCTTGTTCTTCTTTATTTCTTCTATTGTCCATGGGGAAGTGGAAAAGAATCTTTCCTCCGTAAGCCATGCGTGTCGTATGAGGCGACTAAAATGCCAGGAGCAATGGGCTAGTAACCCCTTCTGTAGACATTTACTGAAAAAGAGAAGAAGAAAAACTTTATAAAACTGGGATGCTTGAATGTGCGTGGATGTAGTGCGGATGACAAGAAACAGATGATTGCTGATGTTATGAATGAAAAGAAGTTGGATGTCCTGGCCCTAAGCGAAACAAAGCTGAAGGGGGTAGGGGAGTTTCAGTGGGGGGAAATAAATGGGATTAAATCTGGAGTATCTGAGAGAGTTAGAGCAAAGGAAGGGGTAGCAGTAATATTGAAGGATCAGTTATGGAAGGAGAAAAGAGAATATGAATGTGTAAATTCAAGAATTATGTGGATTAAAGTAAAGGTTGGATGCGAAAAGTGGGTCATAATAAGCGCGTATGCACCTGGAGAAGAGAGGAATGTAGAGGAGAGAGAGAGATTTTGGGAGATGTTAAATGAATGTATAGGAGCCTTTGAACCAAGTGAGAGAGTAATTGTGGTAGGGGACCTGAATGCTAAAGTAGGAGAAACTTTTAGAGAGGGTGTGGTAGGTAAGTTTGGGGTGCCAGGTGTAAATGATAATGGGAGCCCTTTCATTGAACTTTGTATAGAAAGGGGTTTAGTTATAGGTAATACATATTTTAAGAAAAAGAGGATAAATAAGTATACAAGATATGATGTAGGGCGAAATGATAGTAGTTTGTTGGATTATGTATTGGTAGATAAAAGACTGTTGAGTAGACTTCAGGATGTACATGTTTATAAAGGGGCCACAGATATATCAGATCACTTTCTAGTTGTAGCTACACTGAGAGTAAAAGGTAGATGGGATACAAGGAGAATAGAAGCATCAGGGAAGAGAGAGGTGAAGGTTTATAAACTAAAAGAGGAGGCAGTTAGGGAAAGATATAAACAGCTATTGGAGGATAGATGGGCTAATGAGAGCATAGGCAATGGGATCGAAGAGGTATGGGGTAGGTTTAAAAATGTAGTGTTAGTGTTCAGCAGAAGTTTGTGGTTACAGGAAAGTGGGTGCGGGAGGGAAGAGGAGCGATTGGTGGAATGATGATGTAAAGAGAGTAGTAAGGGAGAAAAAGTTAGCATATGAGAAGTTTTTACAAAGTAGGAGTGATGCAAGGAGGGAAGAGTATATGGAGAAAAAGAGAGAGGTTAAGAGAGTGATGAAGCAATGTAAAAAGAGAGCAAATGAGAGAGTGGGTGAGATGTTATCAACAAATTTTGTTGAAAATAAGAAAAAGTTTTGGAGTGAGATTAACAAGTTAAGGAAGCCTAGAGAACAAATGGATTTGTCAGTTAAAAATAGGAGAGGAGAGTTATTAACCCTTTGAGGGTTTTGGTCGTACTAGTACGTCTTACGCGTAGGGGTTTTTGACGTACTAGTACTCATAAATTCTAGCGGCCTCAAATCTAGTGGGAGAAAGCTGGTAGGCCTTCATATGAAAGAATGGGTCTATGTGGTCAGTGTGTACAGTCTAAAAAAAATCCTGCAGCACACAGTGCATAATGAGAAAAAAAAAACTTTGACCATTTTTTTGGAATAAATCAGCGACTTTGCAGTGTATTTTCGTATGGTATTTATTGTTGTATTCTAGTTTTCTTGGTCTCATTTTATAGAATGGAAGACATATTACAGAAATTGAGATGATTTTGACTGGTTTTACAATGAAAGGTGCCTTGAAATTGAGCTCAAAGTAGCAGAAATGTTCGATTTTTACCAAACTTCAAAAGTAAACAAATCGTGCCAAGCGTGCAATACACGTCAACTGGTGAGTCTAATATTCTTTCACAAGTGCACTAATAATATTTATACCATTTTTTACACTAATGCAGTAGTCTGCATAACAGTAAATCTTATATTTTTTGTGAGAATAAAAATTCAAAGTGGAAAGCAAAAAAATATAAGAGGGGCCTTGAGACGTGACTAATGACTAGAGGAAATGTCATTTTAGTGCCAGGAATGTCTTTCTTGTTTATTCTGGACCCTATTCGGAAATTGGCATCTTTTGAAATTTGTGTGAAATTGGCAAAATTGCTAAATTCTGACCACTGTACTGGATAGTTGAATTTCATAAATGGGTGGTTTCTTGCACCCATTCGATAGCAAAAATGGAGTTCTAGAGAAACATTCATGTTTTTTGTCGACTAGTACAGTGAAACTGGCCGAAAATGGGGCTCAAAGTGGGCAAAATTGCCGATGCGTAAACATCGCCGAGACCGCTAACTTTGCGAGAGCATAATTCCGTAAGTTTTCTATCAAATTTCAAACTTTTGGTGTCTTTATGATCGGGAAAAGATTCTCTATCTTTTCATAAGAGAAAATAATTTTTTTTTTTTTTAAATTTGGCCGACCCTGAGAACGAGTTTCGGAGAGGGCCTGTCGACCCTGAAAGGGTTAAATGGAGAGTTAGAGGTATTGGGAAGTTGGAGGGAATATTTTGAGGAATTGTTAAATGTTGATGAAGATAGGGAAGCTGTGATTTCGTGTATAGGGCAAGGAGAAATAACATCTTGTAGGAGTGAGGAAGAGCCAGTTGTGAGTGTGGGGGAAGTTTGTGAGGCAGTAGGTAAAATGAAAGGGGGTAAGGCAGCCAGGATTGATGGGATAAAGATAGAAATGTTAAAAGCAGGTGGGGATATAGTTTTGGAGTGGTTGGTGCAATTATTTAATAAATGTATGGAAGAGGGTAAGGTACCTAGGGATTGGCAGAGAGCATGCATAGTTCCTTTGTATAAAGGCAAAGGGGACAAAAGAGAGTGCAAAAATTATAGGGGGATAAGTCTGTTGAGTATACCTGGTAAAGTGTATGGTAGAGTTATTATTGAAAGAATTAAGAGTAAGACAGAGAATAGGATAGCAGATGAACAAGGAGGCTTTAGGAAAGGTAGGGGGTGTGTGGACCAGGTGTTTACAGTGAAACATATAAGTGAACAGTATTTAGATAAGGCTAAAGAGGTCTTTGTGGCATTTATGGATTTGGAAAAGGTGTATGACAGGGTGGATAGGGGGGCAATGTGGCAGAGGTTGCAGGTGTATGGTGTGGGAGGTAGGTTACTGAAAGCAGTGAAGAGTTTTTACGAGGATAGTGAGGCTCAAGTTAGAGTATGTAGGAAAGAGGGAAATTATTTCCCAGTAAAAGTAGGCCTTAGACAAGGATGTGTGATGTCACCGTGGTTGTTTAATATATTTATAGATGGGGTTGTAAGAGAAGTAAATGCGAAGGTCTTGGCAAGAGGCGTGGAGTTAAAAGATAAAGAATCACACATAAAGTGGGAGTTGTCACAGTTGCTCTTTGCTGATGACACTGTGCTCTTGGGAGATTCTGAAGAGAAGCTGCAGAGATTGGTGGATGAATTTGGTAGGGTGTGTAAAAGAAGAAAATTAAAAGTGAATACAGGAAAGAGTAAGGTAATGAGGATAACAAAAAGATTAGGTGATGAAAGATTGGATATCAGATTGGAGGGAGAGAGTATGGAGGAGGTGAATGTATTCAGATATTTGGGAGTGGACGTGTCAGCGGATGGGTCTATGAAAGATGAGGTGAATCATAGAATTGATGAGGGGAAAAGGGTGAGTGGTGCACTTAGGAGTCTGTGGAGACAAAGAACTTTGTCCTTGGAGGCAAAGAGGGGAATGTATGAGAGTATAGTTTTACCAACACTCTTATATGGGTGTGAAGCATGGGTGATGAATGTTGCAGCGAGGAGAAGGCTGGAGGCAGTGGAGATGTCATGTCTGAGGGCAATGTGTGGTGTGAATATAATGCAGAGAATTCGTAGTTTGGAAGTTAGGAGGAGGTGCGGGATTACCAAAACTGTTGTCCAGAGGGCTGAGGAAGGGTTGTTGAGGTGGTTTGGACATGTAGAGAGAATGGAGCGAAACAGAGTGACTTCAAGAGTGTATCAGTCTGTAGTGGAAGGAAGGCGGGGTAGGGGTCGGCCTAGGAAAGGTTGGAGGGAGGGGGTAAAGGAGGTTTTGTGTGCGAGGGGCTTGGACTTCCAGCAGGCATGCGTGAGCGTGTTTGATAGGAGTGAATGGAGACAAATGGTTTTTAATACTTGACGTGCTGTTGGAGTATGAGCAAAGTAACATTTATGAAGGGGTTCAGGGAAACCGGCAGGCCGGACTTGAGTCCTGGAGATGGGAAGTACAGTGCCTGCACTCTGAAGGAGGGGTGTTAATGTTGCAGTTTAAAAACCGTAGTGTAAAGCACCGTTCTGGCAAGACAGTGATGGAGTGAATGATGGTGAAAGTTTTTCTTTTTCAGGCCACCCTGCCTTGGTGGGAATTGGCCAGTGTGATAATAAAAAATGAAGACTTTTAATGTGCCCAAGAGTGATTATTAATAAACATACATTGCATATAAACATTGCATGTTTTTATATACTATGTAACATGTTTCTTTGGGCCCATGGTGGATTATTTCGCAGTTGCACTGAATAAACAACCACAAAAAACAATGGATTACAGTGTATAATGAAATCTTTGGATGAATGTGCAGAATAATGAAATCTTTGGATGAATGTGCAGAGTCTTGCTCACTCACCCAGAGACACAGCCAGCCAGATTGACTCACGAATGCAGCATCCCTGCTACACACACTGCCTTTCTGCTACACTTCCTGCCTTCCTGTTACACTCCCTGCTTTATTGCTACACTCCCTGACTTATTGCTACACTCCATGCCCTATTGCTACACTCCATGCCTTATTGTTACACTCCCTGCCTTATTGCTACACTCCCTGCCTTATTGCTACACTCCCTGCCTTATTGCTACACTCCATGCCTGCTACACTCCCTGCCTCTATGCCTGCCTGCTACACTCCCTACCTCCGTTACACTCCCTGCCTGCTACACTCCCTGCCTTCCTGCTACTCTCCCAGCATGTCTGCTGCACTCCCTGCATGCATGCTACACTCCTTGCCTCTATGCCTGCCTGCCTTGAATTCTATCGTGTTTCTTACTTTCTTTACCAAAGGAACTTTACTGGAAACTTTCTTTGGGGCCATGGTTACTTATTTTGCAGTTGCACTTAATCTATAACCACCAAAAACAATGGATTATAGCCAAATGTTTGGATGAATGAGCAGAAGTTTCCTCACTCGCCCAGAGAGACAGCCACACTGACTCAGGAACACACGAGTGGCTGGCAATGGACGTGTCCAGTATGGCCGATAACCGGAAGCTAAAAAACCAGCTGATAACCAAGTTGACCGATAAGCAGAATGGCCGATAACTGAGGGTCCACTGTATTTTGTTTATATAATTTTGAAAAAATGTCATGGATGGATTAATGAAAATGTATATAACATAATGTACGACATTTACAGTTCCTCAGAGCTATTATTATTATTATTATTATTATTATTATTATTATTATTATTATTATTATTATTATTATTATTAATGTACTTAATGCATCAACACTAATGAGATGCTCTTAGTTACTCCCTCACCTGGAATAGCAACTTCTACTTTGTAACAATGTCAGATAGTGATTTTAATGTACCTGCACATCAGCACAGTAAGTTTATTTAGGTACAGATACACATAAGTAAAATTATCAGTACAGGTCCACATCCCTTTATCCAAAACCCTTGGGCCCAGTATTGTTTCAAATTTCAGACTTTTTCGAATTTCAGAATGATTCTCAATGCCGCCACATGGCGGTGCGACCCAGCACCGAGATGACTGATGCTCTACACTCCACGAAAAAAAAATCGGTTTTCGGAACTTTTCAAATTTCAGAATTTTGGATAAAGGGATGTGGATCTGTAATATCTCGGTACTATCTCAGCCATTGACATACCTTGCTCACTGAGTTGAATAATTTCAAACTTGCATTTACTGAGTGCCTTATGACTTTTTTTTTTTTTTTATCACAACTTCCCTTAGATGTCATTGTAACACAAAAAGAGTATGCAATAACTTTAATACACTTGAAACTTTGGAAAGTTTCCAGACACAATCGGGAGAGACTTGGAGCTCATGGAGGATGTAAACAAACTGAACAGGTAGCACGCAGATGCCATAATAACAAATCAGGAGTCACATGAACTAATTTTTGGGTACAATTTGAAGTATCTGTATTAGTGAATCACCATGAAGTGTAGCCCACCTGTATTGATAATCACTTTTTTATTAAAATCAAAGTTAAATGAGCAATATTTCTTCATAAAATAAGTCTTTTTATTCATTTAATTGCAGCACTGTATGACCCATTGAGTTTAGGCCTTATGATAATATTCATTTAACTGAGATATGCATAGCAGATTAATATAACAACCACCTTACCTTACCTGCTTTTCCTTCTCATTTGTCTCTGCTTTTTGAAGTAGGTTTACAGTTACAAATGCAGATGTTCTCTGATTTCTTGACTGATACTGATCTGCTTCATCAAATGTGGCCTTTCCTTCCCTTTTTTTCCCCTCTGCTTTCTGTAGATATCTTCTCATCAGCACTTCATTTTTTTTCTCTGCCATCTCGCCCCTGCTATGTAATGATGAATGACCATAGATGTTCAGTGCTTTCCAGGAAAATACATTGACTCGCATCTCTCACTTGCCCTTCCTTACTCCTTGTAGTATGTTAAAATTACTGATTTAATGTTTTTTACTTCAACATTTGAAAGGTTGATGATTTAATAATATGGTACTGTTACAGGGCTGGAAAATCTATGCAACAGTATCCAGGGAACATTTTATGGTTTGCCAAGCACATGGTCCTGGGCTGAGAGGCGCCAGCTAGGAACTCATCTGCTTTATAGAACACTAAACATCTTTATGAATGAAGGAGAACGTCAGCTGAGACCATCTGATATCGCGCCACCAGACTGGATGAAGTAATGCTGGTGTCAGTGATATAAATTCTGAATTAATATAATGCCCTAATTATTAACTTGCTTTTTTATGGAAAAAATGTAATTTTTTTTTTCAACAAGTCGGCCGTCTCCCACCGAGGCAGGGTGACCCAAAAAAGAAAGAAAATCCCCAAAAAGAAAATACTTTCATCATCATTCAACACTTTCACCACACTCACAAATTATCACTATTTTTGCAGAGGTGCTCAGAATACAACAGTTTAGAAGCATATACATATAAAGATACACAACATATCCCTCCAAACTGCCAATAGCCCAAACCCCTCCTTTAAAGTGCAGGCATTGTACTTCCCATTTCCAGGACTCAAGTTCGACTATATGAAAATAATGTAATTAGAGTAACTAAATTTTAATATTCATGAAGGTGCTTTCTTCCATTTAATTTCTAATATTTATCAATTTTAAAACTGTAGTGTAAGTGTGCCTCTGGAAGATAGTGATGGAGTGAATGATAATGAAAGTTTTTCTTTTTCGGGCCACCCAGCCTTGGTGGGAAATGGCCGATGTGTTAATAAAAAAAAATAAATAATCAAATATATAGAAATGGCAGGCTTAAACTTCATGACTAAATGCTCATAAATGACTTATGATTTTAAGCTTCTGCAGATTGATTGTTTACACAACTTTCTTTTTTAACACAACTACTGCCTCCCATCAAGGCAGGGTAACCCGATAAAAGAAGAAATATAAAGTTTTTTCATTTTACATTAAGTAATTTATACAGGAGAAGGGGTTACTAGCCCTTTCCTCCTGGCATTTTAGTGGCCTCTTATGACATGCATGGCTTACTGAGGAAGGATTTTTTTTTCCCACTTCCCCATGGAGATGAAAGGAAATAAGAACAAGAGCTTCATATTAAGAAAACAGAAGAAAACCCAAACGTGTGTGTATACATGTGTGTACATGCTTATGTAGTGTGACCTAAGTATAAGTAGCAAGATGTACCTGTTATCTTGCATGTTTGAGACAGGAAGGAAAAATGCCAGGAATCCTACCATTGTGTAAAACAATTACTGATTTCCTTTCCACATTTTTGGCAGGATGGTAGTACCTCCCTGGGTAGTTGCTGTCTACCAGCCTACTATCCAAAATTAAACTTAGTATTAACTGGAATTAAAAGTGTATTTTGTCACATGATGGAAATATTCTGTATCACATGATACATGTAACATAATTAAAATCAAGGATGGCAAAAGTAATGTCAGTAAATTTTTAGATTTTATTGATAAATGGTAATGGAACAAAAGATTGCTCTTTATACTTTTAAAGGTTTGCTAATTGTTATTCATATCTCATAATAGCCTTATGGATTTATAGTTTTAATTTTGACATTTGTAATGCAGTGTTAAAAATTACAGTAGGGCCCCACTTTACGGCGTTTTGCTTTAGAACGTTCTGCTAATGAGGTCATTTCAAATTATGACCAAAACTCTCTCTATACGGCTTGCCCCACTTGACTTTCTAATACAGTCACCGTGCCCCACCCGGTTTGTTGACATTCTCCGTGACATCCTTAAGCACTAAGTCTGTCCATTATGTCTAGAAACCCCCAAAATTTCAAGTGTTTTTAAGTTATTTCATAATTTATGTATACTACTCTGATAATTATACTTATGTATAATTACTGTGCTGGCATGCAGGTACACATTAAAATCAGTAAGTGTGTCTTATGTCTTGAGACACCATATTAATAATAATAATAATAATCACCGAGTCTCATTGAATGTCGTGTATTACGTTAATATACATATTTTCGTTAATCCATCTATGATATTTCTTCAAAATTATATAATAAACACGATACATAACATATAAAGATGATAAATACACCCCACAGTAGAATAACATTTTCTCTAGTCCAACATAAGAGAAAATGTGTTACTGGGGGTAACTGCAGAAAATTATTCCCTTCATATGTAAGTTTATTCAGGTATACACAAATATATTTACATAGACTATCATACATAGCAGCATATGTGTAAAGTACCTAGGATAACCCAAAAAAGTCAGCGTGACTTGCTTCCATTGCCTTCACTCAGAGCGTCATATCTTCTAAAAATGGTGTTACATGATAATGGGAGTGTTCCTCTTTATTTATTCTACCGTATCAATGTAGAAACAACTTGTGCATAATGTAACTTGTACACAAGCCATACGTGTATGCCTGGCTTGTTTACAAAACTTGCGTTCGCCTGGTTTGTTTACATAACTCTGCGCCTGTCCTCCCTCATGTACTCATTCTCTCTTTCTCTCTCCCTCTCATTTATTCGTTTTATCTCGTTTACTCACCCCTGACCCTACATTAAGACTACAAATATTTTAAGGTAAGTAATGAGCAAACTGTATATTCATTTTATCGCTCTGGGATGCTTAAATATCATAGAATAATATGTGGGGGTGGGTTGGCCTGGCTGGCTACCATACATACCGCACTTGATTTCTTACAATAAATACTACTCATCTCGCCCTAGATTAAGACTACAAATATTTTAAAGTAAATGAGTGTACTATATGTGTATTTTACTTTTTTATTGTTTTTTAATGCCAGTTCTATTGCTAACTTAATATATGTTAGTGTAAATTTGTTATCTAGTATTTATATGCATTTATAAGTGGGAAAAAAAGGGTGTTCCACTTTACGGCGATTTCCGCTTTACGGCGGTAGCCTGGAACCTAACCTGCCGTATAAGTGGGGCCCTACTGTATAATTATTGTAAAGTATTTAAGAGGTTTGACCTGAAAATGCACAAGTACATATAAATGTTTAATATTTTAGTGTTCAAGGTTATTTATGAAAGTATAAGAATGTTTATTGAATTTCTTATACAGTGGACCCTTGGTTTTTGTGTTTAATCCGTTCCAGAGCCATCGGCCAAAACCAAAACCATTTTCAACATAAGAAATAATGTAAATGGAATTAATCCATTCGAGACACCCAGAAGTATCAACAAAAAAATTTTTTTACCTTAAATATGCATTTACATGCACAAAAGAATGAACATTAAACATGACAATTACCTTTTTGGAAAGCTGTTGTTGCTGGAAGGAAGGAAGGGAGAAAGAAGATAGGATATTGTTTGGAGAGGAAATCCCCCTCCATAAGGACTCTAGGTATGAAGTCCTTATCTGGGGTCACTTCCCTCCTTTGTTTTTTACTGTCACTAGGACCAGCTTGAGAGTCACTGGACCACTGTCACACAAAATATCTGTCCAGATAGGTCTGTTTCTGGTGTCTCTCTAAGATTTGCCTAAAATGGGACATGGCAGTCATTGTAAAAGTCACCAGCATGGATTGCAACAGCTTTCTCAGGGTGATGTTGCTCAACAAATGAATGCACTTTAGTCCACATTGCCCATATCTTCTTAATCTTTGAAGAAGGCACCTTCTTCCATCTCTCTTCCTCCTCCTCTGAAGCAGTTTCCTCAGTTGTGGTCTGTTGCTGTTGCAGATGAAGCTCTTGCAGCTCATCAGTGGTTAGCTCTTCATTGTGGTCCTCCACCAACTCTTCCACATCCTCCAAACTCACATCCAACCCCATGGAATTCCCCAATGCCACAGTTGAGTGCACAACAGGTGTAGGGTCGACAGGGTCAGCCTCAAACTTTTCAAAATCCTTATTTTGGCCACAATCTGACCACAGTTTTCTACAAGCAGAGTTCATCGTCCTAGAAGTCACTCCCTGCCAAACCTTATCTATAAGGCCTATGCAGTGGAAGATATTGAAGAGATTCTTCCAAAACTCTCTTAGGGTCAATTCAGAGTCTGAGGTTATGTCAAAGCACCTTTGAAACATTGCTTTGGTGTACAGTTTTTTGAAGTTTGCAGTGATCTGCTGGTCCATGGGCTGGAAAAGAGGAGTGGTGTTAGGAGGCAAAAGCTTCACTGTTACAAACTTGGAAGACATCCTCCAGACTTGGTCTTCCAAGTCTGGAGGATGAGCAGGAGCATTGTCCATTAACAGGAGGCACTGGAGTGGCAATTTCTTATCCAGGAGGTATTTTTTCACACTGGGGCCAAACACTTCATTAAACCATTCCAGGAAAATTTCCCTTGTGACCCATGCCCTACTGTTTGCCTTCCACATCACACACAATTTACTCTTAACAACACTGTTTTTCTTGAACACACTGGGATTTTCAGAGTGATACACCAGTAAAGGCTTCACTTTGAAATCCCCACTAGCATTACCACACAACAAGAGAGTTA
This sequence comes from Cherax quadricarinatus, assembly GCF_038502225.1. Classification (NCBI taxonomy): domain Eukaryota; kingdom Metazoa; phylum Arthropoda; class Malacostraca; order Decapoda; family Parastacidae; genus Cherax; species Cherax quadricarinatus. The sequence goes on along the minus strand of NC_091332.1, from coordinate 11,664,291 downwards.
GCTTGTCTTTCATAGGCTTGTGTCCTGGGAGTGCCTTTTCCTCCTGAGTAATGTAGCTCCTCATTGGCATTTTCTTCCAAAAGAGGCCTGTTTCGTCACAAATGAACACTTGTTGGGGTTGGAATTTTTCAGACTACATAACATTTGAATTCCCCAACAAATTTTTCAGCCACTTGTTAGTACAATGCCTGCACTTTAAAGGAGGGGTTTGGGATATTGGCAGTTTGGAGGGATATGTTGTGTATCTTTATATGTGTATGCTTCTAAACTGTTGTATTCTGAGCACCTCTGCAAAAACAGTGATAATGTGCAAGTGTGGTGAAAGTGTTGAATGATGATGAAAGTATTTTCTTTTTGGAGATTTTCTTTCTTTTTTTTTGGGGTCACCCTGCCTCGGTGGAAGACGGCCGACTTGTTGAAAAAAAAAAAAAAAAACTTGTTAGTCTGAACTGGCACCCTCACCGTGCCTTACAACACTGTGAATGCCACTTAGCTTCTTGAAATTTTCGAACCAGCCTTTGCTGGCCTTGAATTCACTTTCATCACCACTTGTTTCAGGCCGTTTCTTTGAGATCCTCGTGCAACTGCCTTGCCTTTTATTAACACATCGGCCATTTCCCACCAAGGCAGGGTGGCCCGAAAAAGAAAAACTTTAATCATCATTCATTTAACCCTTTCAGGGTCCACAGGCCCTCTCAGAGACTTGTTTTCAGGGTCCCCCAAATTTCAAAAAAAAAAAAAATTATTTTTTCTTATGAAAAGATAGAGAATCTTTTCCCGATCATAATGACACCAAAAGTATGAAATTTGATGGACAACTTACGAAATTATGCTCTCGCGAAGTTAGCGGTCTCGACGATGTTGACACATCGGCCAATTTTAATGTACTAATCGACAAAAATCATAACAATTTCGCTAGAACTCCATTTTTCTATTGAATGAGTACAAGAAACCACCAATTTACTGATTTCAACTATCCAATACAGTGCTCAGAATTTAGCAGTTTTGCCAATTTCATACAAATTTCAAAAGATTCCAATTTCTAGTCACATCCCCACACCCCTCTTACATTCTTTTGCTTTCCATTTTGAATTTTTATTCTCAAAAAATAGAAGATTTACTGTTATGCAGACTACTGCATTAGTGTAGAAATGGTACAAATAATATCAGCGCACTTGTAAAAGAATACAGTGGACCCTCAAGTTTCGGCAGCCTCGACTTTCGCGAAATTCGACCTTCAGCGAGTTTTTTTTTTTTTTTTTTTTTTTTTTTTTTTTTTTTTTTTTTTTTTTTTTTTTTTTTTTGCCTCGAGTTTTGTGAAAAAACTCGTGTTTCGACGACCGTCCGGTACCCGTCCGCCTGTCACCGCGCACACAAAGCCAGTCTCCCACGCCATTCATGCTCAGTGTGCCATTGTTTACCAACACGTGACCATCACCCCGCGGGTTCATACAATACATTTCATAATAATCCATTGTTTTTTGTGCTTGCAACTGCTAAATAAGTCATCATGGACCCAAGGAAAGCTAGTGCAAGCCCTTTGGTAAATGAAGTGAGTGACGGGGATGTGGAAGAGTTGGTGGAGGACCACAGGGAAGAGCTAACCACTGACGAACTGCAAGAGCTTCAACTGTAACAGCATCAGACCACAGCCGAGGAACTTGCTTCAGAGGAGGAGGAAGAGGGAGTGGATGAGGTGCCTTCTTCAGTGATTAAGGACATGTGTGGAATGTGGAATGAGTTGCAAAGTTTTGTTGAAAAGTATCACCCTGACCAAGCTGAAACAAGCCGTATCTGCAACATGTACAATGACAGTGTTGTGTCCCACTTCAGGGAAATCTTAAAGAAACACCAGAAAAAGACCTCTCTGGATAGATATTTTGTGTTCCAGGGGTCCAGTGACTCTCAAGTTGTTCCCAGTGGCATTAAAAAAAGAAGGGAAGTAATCCCAGATAAGGACTTGCTACCTAAAGTCCTAATGAAAGGAGATTCTCCTTCCAAACAATAGTGTACACCTTCCTCCTATCACCACCACCCATCTTCCATCCACCCAGAAGTCTTCAGTAAAAGTAAGTGTAATGTTATTATTATTTATTTTAAATGCATGTACTCAATTTCTGATTGTTTTTATTATGTAAATCTTTATTTAATTTGAAAAAAAAAACATTTTATTTTAATATTTTTGGGTGTCTGGAATGGGTTAATTTTATTTCCATTATTTCTTAAGGGGAAAATGGTTTCGAGTTTCGTGAATTTCGACCTTCGGCGGGCTGTCTGGAACGGATTAATCACGAAACTCGGGGGTCCACTGTATTAGACTCGCCAGTTGACGTGTATTGGACGCTTAGCATGATTTGTTTACTTTTGAACTTTGGGAAAAATCAAACATTTCTGCTACTTTGAGCTCAATTTCAAGGTACTTTTCATTGTAAAACCAGGCAAAATCATCTCAATTTCTGTAATATGTCTTTCATTCTATACAATGAGACAAGGAAAACTAGAATACAACAATAAATACCATATGAAAATACAGTGTAAAGTCAGTTTTAATTCAAAAACACGGTAAAAGTATTTTTTTTTACTCTCATTACGTACTGTGTGCTGCAGGATTTTTTTTATACTGCGCACACTGACCACATAGACCCATTCTTTCATATGTAGGCCTACCAGCTTTCTCTCACTAGATTTGAAGGCGCTAGAATTTGAGTACTAGTATGTCAAGACCCTGGTGCATAAGCCGTACTAGTACGGCCGAAACCCCGAAAGGGTTAATTGAACCTCGGAATTTGCGAGTTAGGTTTCTGGAAACATCATGGAATAGCTGTTAATATGAAACTTTGTATGTCTGAATTATTTATTTTCCCAATTTTCTCTTGAGCACATTAATAATTTTCAGAAACACTTCACCCCCCCCTTTTTTTTTTCTTGTATAGCTATATCTGTTGCCCTAACTTGGTTTATATTGATGTTCACAACAAACCGATCCTTGAATTGGGGATATTTTCATCGCACTTGCCAAATTTTAGCCTCAGGCAAGTATAAGTGGAAGATAAACTGTACCCTTGTACTCACAGATGGGAGTTTTCTTTTTTAACAGCATGTGCAGGGTTTTCAGATTCTTTGAGGAAGCTAGTAATTTTTTTTTTTTTTTTTTTTTTTTTTTTGCAACAAGTCGGCCGTCTCCCACCGAGACAGGGTAATTATGTCTACATATAAATAGATTTTTTTTTCAGGGGGGGGGAGGGTCACCCTGCTTCGGTGGGAGACAGCTGGCATGTTGAGGAAAAAAAGAAATAGATGGGAGTCCTAGGTGAGAGGTGTTCCACCAATGACAATGTTGTATACTCTCCAGGTAAAATAAACGTGGTCATGTACTTGGCAGTAACTTTCCCAACTCCTGAATTATTGAAATCACTAATTCTGAAATTGTTCCACTGGCGATAGTACAGTGGACCCCCGGTTAACGAACTTTTTTAATTCCAGTAGTATGTTCAGGTGCCAGTACTGACCGAATTTTTTCCCATAAGGAATATTGTGAAGTAGATTAGTCCATTTCAGACCCCCAAACATACACGTACAAACGCACTTACATAAATACACTTACATAATTGGTCGCATTTGGAGGTGATCGTTAAGCGGGGGTCCACTGTACTGTATGTTAGCTGTTTGCTGTACCATTGACATAACTTCCATATTTATATATCCTTTACTTCCTCCATTTGCATAATCAGGATTTAAATGAAAGAAAACTGGAGATAATGTATATACATTGTGCATCAGTTTGGTTGTATCCACTCAGGGTAGGTACCCTGATGCCAGTGATATGCTCTTGATCCAAGGAATTAGACCTGTTCTCCCCTTCCTTGAATTGAACCTACATGCCTTCCATTCTCCCAAGTGTTGTATGACCCCTACAGGCTTAGCGCTTCCCCATTAATGTAATAGTTTGGTTGTGTGCAAATATTGTGATGAGTAAGCATGTCCCTGCCTGTACAGGTGTGTGTAAGCCATATGGGTATAATTATTCTCTACTGAACCAGAATTGGTTATCACTTATTACAAATGGTGCATCTTTTTTAATAGCTTTCATAATTGTAGCAAATGTAAGATTTGAAGTACCAGTACCATTATGGCACTTACAGTACAGAAGTGTAATAGATTTTAATGACATACTGTAACAGTCTTTGCCCCTGTATAGCACCCTGTGTAAACACCCACTGTATTGTATTTAAGTAAAACCCTAACATAAATATATTTTCAAGAATTTGCTGGTATTCATTCTTGCAGCAGGTAGGTACCATATAAACTGCAGTAGAATTGGTAACCTTTAGCGAGTGTAAACAGCCCAAGGATTCATTTTGACTCAGAGCTGCTGGGGGATTTTGTGACCAATCAGCCAGAATACACCCCCCGTACTTTCCTTTTTTGGGTTAAAAAAAAAAAATTGCCCTATAGCCAGTAATATACTGTGGTCTGAATTCAGTTAATGGGTCACTCACCAAGTAATAAGAAAATAGACATGAAACACTATGAACATTTGAAGCTATTAGCAAAATGCCCTTTAATAAAAGCTTTACACAGTATGATCAAGTAACGCCAGTTACAGAGCACAGATTCCGGGGATCAAGTTTTTTTTTTTTTTTTTTTTTTTCTTTGTAAACCTCCTCCAAGAATCTGTGATCATAGGTTGGGAAACAGAGGTCCTAAGGAAACTTATTTATTGTTGTATGAAGTACAATGCCTGCACTCTAAAGGAGGGGTTTTGGGATATTAGCAGTTTGGTGGGATTTTTTTTTTTTTTTTTTTTTTTTCAACAAGTTGGTCGTCTCCCACCGAGGCAGGGTGACTCAAAAAAGAAAGAAAATCCCCAAAAAGAAAATACTTTCATCATCATTCAACACTTTCACCACACTCACACATTATCACTGCTTTTGCAGAGGTGCTCAGAATACAACAGTTTAGAAGCATATATGTATAAAGATACACAACATATCCCTCCAAACTGCCAATATCCCAAACCCCTCCTTTAAAGTGCAGGCATTGTACTTCCCATTTCCAGGACTCAAGTCCGACTATATGAAAATAACCGGTTTCCCTGAATCCCTTCACTAAATATTACCCTGCTCACACTCCAACAGATCGTCAGGTCCCAAGTATCATTCGTCTCCATTCACTCCTATCTAACACGCTCATGCACGCTTGCTGGAAGTCCAAGCCCCTCGCCCACAAAACCTCCTTTACCCCTCTTTCCAACCCTTTCGAGGACGACCCCTACCCCTCTTTCCTTCCCCTATAGATTTATATGCTTTCCATGTCATTCTACTTTGATCCATTCTCTCTAAATGACCAAACCACCTCAACAACCTCTTCTGCCCTCTGACTAATGCTTTTATTAACTCCACACCTTCTCCTAATTTCCACACTCCAAATTTTCTGCATAATATTTACACCACACATTGCCCTTAGACAGGACATCTCCACTGCCTCCAACCATCTCCTCGCTGCTGCATTTACCACCCAAGCTTCACATCCATATAAGAGTGTTGGTACTACTATACTTTGGAGGGATATGTTGTGTATTTTTATACGTATATGCTTCTAAACTGTTGTGTTCTGAGCACCTCTGCAAAAACAGTGATTATGTGTGAGTGAGGTGAAAGTGTTGAATGATGATGAAAGTGTTTTCTTTTTGGGGATTTTCTTTCTTTTTGGGTCACCCTGCCTCGGTGGGAGACGGCCGACTTGTTGAAAAAAAAAACAAATTAATATATTTCCATTACAGTATGTATTTATGAATTTAGAAAGTTGAATATACAAATCATGTATTTTCCTAAATAAAATCATGTCCAAATTTATATAAATGATCTATAATTGCCCTAATTTAGTACGTACTTGTGTGATAATTCACCATTATTTTAAACCTTTATCTGTCAAATGTATTACTGTCCAGCTTATGCACAATTTTTCATACCTTCAAATCTGCCACCTGCCAATATTTTATACCATAACACAATCTATTCATACATTTGAAAAACAAATCTATTTCCAGGAGGGTCCACACATGATTAAGCAGATGATAGTGTCCGACATACTAGTGTGCTTAATTAGCTTAAGTAAACAATGAAATCAGGGGCTGTTCCACCGCCAGCTTCCCAACCAGCAAGCAGGGCGTGGAAATGGCACTAAGATGACTTCTTCCAAATTTATTACAATTTCATGATACAGTGGAATTCAACTACAAAGCACATTTAAGTACATGTATATTTAAGTAAGTTTATTCAGGTATACACAAATAGTTACATAGATTATCATACATAGCAGCATATGTGTAAAGTACCTAGATAACCCAAAAAAGTCAGTGACTTATTTCCATTGGGGTCCTTTTACCTTATTATTATTATAATATAAAGGTTATAATATCTTATTATTATTCTATAATGGAGATAACATCTTATTATCATACTAAAAAGACTACTACACGAGGGTCATTAAGACTACAATACGAAGGTCATTACTAGGAATAAGGTAAAATTACACGTGTTAGCAAAAAAAAAAAAAATCATTCCCCTCCCTTTCTGTAGCTACCCAGTAAAATCTAGCAATATGACCTCTGAAACAATTACAATATTATAATTATTCCATGTACATAGCATTAGACCAAAACAGTAAAAAAAAAAAGTAAAATAAAATTGTATACCATATAGTGTTCCAAGTGGAGCAATGTTGGGCTAAGCATTTTACCATGTCTGAAGTGCTAAAACATCTTTGAACACATCTAAGAAAAGTGTACTTAGTGTTGAACATTAAAAGCAATTAAAAAAATAGCCATCATATCTTGGCATCAATAAATTGTAAAACTTAAATAAAACTCTACCATACACTTGACCTGGTACTGCATACTCAAGACTTATTTTTTTAACTCTGTTTCCCGCCAAGGCAGGGTGACCAAAAAGAAAGAAAAAAAAACTTTAATCATCATTCAACACTTTCACCATCACTCATACATAATCACTGTCTTTACAGAGGTGCTCAGATATGACAGCTTATTCCCCTATAATTTTTACACTTATTCCCTTATAATTTTTACACTTATTCCCCTATAATTTTTACACTTATTCCCCTTTCCTTTATACAAAGTAACTACTGCTTGGTGATTTCAACCTAAGGCATACAAAATGGAAGAATGTAGCAAATAATGTTATAGCTGAAACAATCCCCGGAGGTAGCGCAGATGAAAGGTCACACACACATGAGCTACTAAGTCTCTGTGAAAAACACACCTTAAGCCAGCAGATAGTGGAGCCAACAAGACTAGAAAACACACTTGACCTTATCTTCACAAATAATGAGGACCTGATAAGAGACATAAGAATATCAAAAACAACTAATTCCGATCACAACCTAATCGAAGTCCAGACGTACATGCATAGGGGTCCTGGTCAGCAGAATGCATGTACCTGTGAAGGTGTCTTCACAAAATACAACTTCAACAACAAGAACATCAACTGGGACCAGGTAAACCATGTCCTAAACGAAACATGTTGGGAAGATGTCTTAAATGACATGGATCCAAACCAGTGCCTTGAAAGGATCAACTTCCTGGTAGCCGAAGCATGTTCTAGGCATATTCCCCTAAGAAAGAAGAAGAGCAGGAGTAAACTGGAGAGAAAAAGACGCTCCCTCTACAGAAGACGACGAAGAGTCACTGAGCTCCTCAGGAGTGCTAGAACATCTGATACACGAAAGGAGGCGCTGACCAGGGAAGTGGAAACTATCGAACTTAAGCTAAATGACTCTTACAGGAACCAGGAGAGGCAGGAGGAGCTTAAAGCTATTAGTGAAATTGAAAGAAATTCAAAATATTTCTTTTCATATGCCAAAAACAAGGCAAATACCACATCTAGTATCGGGTCCTTACTCAGACAGGATGGGACTTAAACAGATGACAACAAGGAAATGAGTGAAGTATTGAAATCCCAGTACGACTCTGTGTTTAGTGAACCACTAATTGGTCTGAGGATCGATGACCCAAATGATTTCTTCATGAATGAGCCTCAAAACTCCATAAATGTATGCCAGATTTCCGACATTACCCTAACTCCGATAGATTTCGAAAAAGCCATTGACAACATGCCTATGCACTCAGCCCCGGGCCCAGACTCGTGGAACTCTGTTTTCATTAAGAACTGCAAGAAACCCCTCTCGCGTGCCCTAAGTACACTATGGAGGAGGAGCTTGGACATGGGTGAAATTCCACAGTCACTTAAAACAACGGATATAGCCCCACTCCATAAAGGTGGCAGCAAAGCATTAGCTAAGAACTATAGACCAATAGCTCTGACACCCCACATCATAAAAATCTTTGAAAGAGTGCTAAGAAGCAGGATTGCAAATCACCTGGATTCCCAAAATCTGCACAATCCAGGGCAACATGGGTTCAGGGCAGGTCGCTCCTGCCTCTCACAACTACTGGATCACTATGACATGGCCTTGGATGCACTGGAAGAAAATCAGAATGCAGATGTAATATACACAGACTTTGCAAAAGCATTTGACAAATGCGATCATGGCGTAATAGCCCATAAAATACGTGCTAAAGGAATAACTGGGAAAGTGGGGAGATGGATCTTCAACTTCCTAACAAATCGAACACAAAGAGTAGTGGTCAACAGAGTTAAATCGGAGGCTGCCATAGTGAAGAGCTCTGTTCCACAAGGCACAGTACTCGCCCCCATCTTATTCCTTATCCTCATATCAGACATAAACAGAGATATACACCACAGCACTGTATCATCCTTTGCGGATGATACTAGGATCTGCATGAGGCTGTCATCTGCTGAGGACGCGGTTAATCTCCAAGAAGATATAAACAAAGTTTTCCAATGGGCAACGGTAAACAATATGATGTTCAATGAGGACAAATTCCAACTACTCCGTTATGGAAAACTGGAGGAGATAATAACTAGAACAGAGTATACTACTGACTCCGGCCATACAATAGAGCGGAAAACTAATGTAAGGGACCTGGGAGTAGTAATGTCTGAGGATCTCACTTTCAAGGATCACAACAGTGCCACGACCTCTTCAAGGGGGGCTCCTTGGCGTGGTGAAGAGGCTCTTGGTCTGAGGAATTAGACCTATCGGTCTTCTTCCTCAGACCGAACCTAATTACCCCCCAATCTCCCCTCCCCTATCCCATCCTCCCCTTTTTCCTTTCCTCCTCCTCCTCCCCACCCCTCCCTTTTGCCCTTCCTCTTTTTGTCCTTTGGGATTTCTCCCACAGGCGCGCTAGTTCCTAGGTAGGGGAAAGGATACCGGGGTCCATCCCATTCCATTGAGGTTCTTAGCGGTGGCGTAGTTTGCCATGGAATCTGGATCGCCTGGGGATGTCCCGATCCCTCTCCGGTATCCTGGAGTAGCTTTGGGTGTCTTTCGGGCGACGAGTGTATCTCTGGAAGCCACCTTTCGGATTCCGGGGGTGGTGGCTGAAGGAGGTATGCTTTGTGGTGGATATCCGGCCGCCCTCTCTTTTGTCCACCGAGGTAGCTCGGCAGATGTGAGGTTGCTATCCCGGATTGTTAGTTTACTAGCATGATGGGTAGGGTATGGCACGGGTTCCATGCTGCATCTGCACTACTTGCGGTGCTGAGGGCCTCTTGGGCGCGGAGGGAGATTTCTGGCCCTTTCATTCCTCCTAGGAACTATCCCTCCCCAGTCCCCCCTTTTTTTATTCTTTTTTTATTTTTATTTTCTTTTCTTCTTTCTTTTTTTTTTCTTAAAAACAAAAAGAAAGAACTAACCTAACCATGGCAGCCCTAGTCCATGAACCTGGTACCCCCGGGCCCCTTCTTGATACCGCACCTCGTTCTGACCCCGCCTCGTCTTTGGACCACTCTTCAGACATTCCTCATGCCTCTGTACCTATTGCCGGTGCTGTTTCCTCACCCGCTTCAGGTACTGAGGCCTCGACTGACTCCTTCGATTTATCGGACCTTCGCTCTCCTCTGACTATGCGTCCGGCCTCTCCCTCTACGGTGCGGCAATTTTCAAATCGCCAACCCGTTCCACGTCGGACCAACTCTGGTCCCACGCCTAAACGCCAACGACAATTACCTGCTGATGATACTTCTCCACCTTCTCGTTCTTCTCAGAAACGATCGACACGTCCTTCACTACCTTTCCACGCTCAGTTTCAGACTGAACAATGGACTAAATTCTTCACTTTACGACCAACTTCCTCTACTGCCTATCTTTCTGACCATAGTATTGGCAAGGCACTCCTACGCCATGTTGGTAAAGATATTTCTTTTCATGCTCTTAAGAGCGGTACGCGCATCATTACCGTACAGAATGCTACCCAGGCTCATGAGCTCTCTCGTCTTTCCCATATCGATACTGTTCCTGTCACTCTTGAAAAACATCATTCCCTCAATTCTTGTAGTGGTACCGTCATTCTGCCCCATACCATAGTTCAACAAAATTTCCAGACATGTGGCACTGACATTCTTGAACAGCTGGAACTCCAAGATCTCCCAATCCTCAAGGTAGACACTTACGTTCTTCCTGCCCGTGGGCGGAGACGATACCCTAGCAATGTGGCTCGTTTAACTTTTGACAGCCGAGAACTCCCATCCTCAGTTTATATAGCAGGACATCGGTTACAAGTTCGAAAGGTGATCCCTACACCACAACAGTGTAGAAATTGCTGGCGATTTGGCCATCCAGCGAAATATTGCAGATTTATCGCCAAACGCCCAGTCTGTGGTGCCGATGACCATTCTAATACGTCTTGCAATCGATCTCCCTCTTGCCTTAACTGTCATGAGGCTCACCCTTCGTACTCTCGCCGTTGTCAGGTCTATTTAAACGAGCGGGAAATCCATTACCTCAAAGAGACAGAAGGTCTCCCTTATGCCATGGCAGTTTCTCATCTCCGCCTCCAAGGGAGACTCCCACGTGTTTCTTATTCCCGTGTTTCAAAACGTCCCCCCACTTCTGGTATCCCATCTTCTACACCCACCTCTGTGGTTACCTCTCCCATAATCACTCCTGTATCTAATCCTTTTGCTGTCCTCGGCTCGGACGTCCCTACTTCAACGCCTCAGTCTAATCTCGCTTCTTCGAGTTCTCTCTCACAAGCCTCAGTATCGATGAGACCTCGTACGACACCTCCTCCCAATCGTCCCTCTACTTCTCAAAAGTCAAAAAAAGGTCCGTTAACACCTCCTACCCATCTTCCACCTCCTCATTTTACCCTCCCTGTCTCTCTCCCTGGTTCTTCCCCTCTCACTGGCTCAGTTACAAGTGTAGAGGTTCACCCTCCTCCTCGTACTGTACCTTCCTCCCCTGTTCCCTCCCAAGTTTCTTCCTCTACTGCCACCTCCCAGGTTCCTGCCTCTTCTGTCCCCTGCCATGCTTCTCCAGTTCCCTCCACCCTTTCACCCCCCCCTACCTTGGTACAGTCCAATACAGTTCCAATTTTTACTCATCCTCCCCCTACCATTCCCAATATTGTCTCCCATACGACATCTCTGAATTCCGAAACACTTGAAGCAATCTCTGAATATATTGCAGAGACCAAACCATCAGTGGACACTGATCCACCTTCCGCTCTTTCTCTCTCCTCTGCTCCATCTGCGCAACTGCTTTCTTCACAGCGCACCGTTCCTTCGCTGCTTGAACGTTTTCCACTGCCTCCGCATGTGGACTTTTCTAACCCTTCTAGTCCGTAGGAACCCTTACCTGCGGATTTCAAGTATCTTTATCATTGCCAATCATGGCCTATTTACAGTGGAATATATGAGGCCTCAGGGGTAATCGGGGTGAGCTTCAGATGTTACTCTCCCAGTTTGCCCCTGTTGGTGTTTGCTTACAGGAACCAAAATTACACTCTGCTGTTATTTCTCACATCTCAGGCTATAATTTATTGTATTCTTCAGATCCTTTTCCTGATGGGACCTTTAATGAAAGTGCCCTTCTTCTCCGCACTGATATTCCATACCATCAGCTATTTGTTCATACTTCGCTGCATTACACAGCAGCCCGTATCCACTTACATAGGTGGTATACGCTCTGTTCTTTATATCTCTCTCCTTCTCGGGCATTATCTATTCTGGATTTTGCCTTCCTTGTTTCGTCATTACCGCCACCAATTCTGTTACTTGGTGATTTTAATGCCCACCATTTCCTCTGGGGATGGTCTCACTGTGATTCCCGTGGAATTCAGTTAGAGGCTTTTCTTGCCACCCACCCCCTCCATGTTTTAAATACAGGTACTCACACCCATTTTGATCCTCGGACTCATACTCTCTCTTGCATCGATCTCTCAGTCTGCTCTTCCTCCGCCGCATTAGACTTCACTTGGTCTGTTCTCCCAGACTTACATGACAGTGATCATTTCCCAATCATTCTTACTTCCCCTTCATATTCACCACCTCTTCGCACCCCATGCTGGCAATTTAATCGGGCAAATTGGAACCTTTACTCACACCTAACTGTTTTTAAAAAGGTTCCTTCTTCGTCCTCCATCGATGAGCTTGCCTTGGTGGTCTCCTGCTTGTGCTCGTGCAGTACGTTTGAAACGCGCTGCATGGGGCAGGTACCAGTACAATAGAACCACAGAGCAACTCCTTGATTTTAAACAGAAGCGTGCGATCGCTCGCCGTGTCATCCGTGACGCTAAACGCACTTGCTGGTGAGATTATGTCTCCACCATCACCTCTGCTTCCTCTATGAGTGCAGTCTGGAAAAAAGTACGAAAACTGAGTGGTAAATATTCTCCTGACCCGGCTCCTGTTCTGCGGGTTGCCGGTGTTGATATAGCAAACCCACTAGATGTTGCCGATGAAATTGGCAATCATCTGGTCCGTATTTCTCAGGGACTCCATCTATGCCTCTCATTTCTTTCCTCAAAGTCTGCCAGAGAGTTAGCACCCTTGGACTTTTCTTCTCTCAGAGAAGAACAGTATAATGTGCCTTTTACACTTCAAGAACTGGAGGCAACACTCTCAGCTTGTCGATCATCGGCAGCTGGGCCCGACGACATTCATATTCGTATGCTACAACATTTACATCAGTCAGCCCTTGCAGTCCTATTACGCCTTTACAATCTTATTTGGTCACAAGGAGTTCTTCCACAGCTGTGGAAATCCGCCATTGTTCTCCCTTTCCGCAAACCAGGCACTACGGGACATGAAACCTCCCACTATCGTCCCATTGCTCTTACCAGTGCAGTTTGCAAAGTAATGGAACGCCTAGTAAATAGACGTTTAGTGTGGTATTTAGAGACACACAACAGTCTCTCCACTCGTCAATATGGCTTTCGTAAGGGACGTTCTACCATAGACCCCTTACTACGCTTGGATACGTATGTTCGTAATGCCTTTGCGAATAACCACTCAGTTATTGCCATATTTTTTGACCTTGAGAAGGCATATGACACAACTTGGAGGTATAATATTTTAGCCCAAGCCCACTCCTTAGGCCTTCGAGGCAATCTACCATCCTTCCTTAAGAACTTTTTAACTGACAGGCATTTCCGTGTTCGGGTTAATAATGTGCTCTCCCCGGACTTTATCCAAGCTGAAGGTGTCCCCCAGGGATGTGTTCTGAGCACAACACTTTTTCTCCTTGCTATTAATGATTTGGCCTCTAGTCTTCCATCAAATATTTGGTCATCACTCTATGTTGATGACTTCGCTATTGCCTGTGCAGGCGCTGACTGTCACCTCATTACAGTTTCTCTCCAACATGCAGTCGACCGTGTTTCCAATTGGGCCACCACACGTGGGTTTAAATTTTCCAGCACTAAAACCCACCAAATCACTTTCACTAGACGCTCTGTCATCTCCGATCATCCTTTGTACCTCTATGGCTCCCGTATCCCTGAACGTGATAGTCAAGTTTCTGGGCCTCCTCTTTGATCGTAGGTTATCCTGGAAACCTCACATTACCTCTCTGAAGGCAACTTGTCACAGCCGGTTGAACCTTCTTAAAACCCTTGCTCATCTTTCATGGGGAGCTGATCGTCGAACCCTCCTTCGCCTACATTCCACCCTTATTTTATCGAAACTTGATTATGGTGACCAGATCTATTCAGCGGCATCTCCTGCTACTCTCTCTAGCCTTAACCCCATTCATCACCAAGGATTACGTTTATGCCTTTGTGCTTTTCGCTCTTCCCCTGTCGAGAGCCTCTATGCAGAAGCGACCGTTCCATCCTTATCCGATCGCCGTGATGCCCATTGCCTGCGCTACTATGTACGCTCTCATGATCTCCGCAATCCTTCCATTTATAGAATGGTCACTGATATTAGTAGACATTCTTTATTTGTTCGCCGCCCCTGTTTACTTCGTCCCTTCTCTCTTCGCCTTCATTCGCTCTTGTCTTCTCTTCAACTACCACCTTTCTATGTACATGTAGCATCTCACTTTTCCCTACCCCCCTGGGAAGTTCCAGTTGTTCGAGTCTGTTCTTTCTCCCTCCCTTGCTCGAAAGCCCAACTGTCTACGGTCGCTTCCCGCTCTCTTTTTCTTGACCACTTTCACTCTCATTCTCATGCCATTGCTGTGTACACAGATGGCTCTAAGTCTTCTGACGGCGTAGGATTCGCAGCAGTGTTTCCGGACAGCGTCGTACAAGGGCATTTACTATCTTCGGCTAGTATTTTTACTGCTGAATTATATGCCATCCTTACAGCACTTATCCGTATTGCATCTATGCCTGTGTCATCATTTGTGGTTGTCTCAGACTCCCTTAGTGCTTTACAGGCTATACAAAAATTTGATACACCTCACCCCTTAGTCCTCCGTATCCAACTTTGGCTACGCCGCATCTTTACCAAGCATAAAGATATTGTTTTTTGTTGGGTCCCTGGTCATGTTGATGTACAGGGCAGTGAACAGGCAGACACTGCTGCACGGTCAGCAGTACATGACCTACCAGTTTCTTATAGAGGTATTCCATTTACGGACTATTTTACTGCAATGTCTTCCCACCTTCACACCCGTTGGCAACAACGTTGGTCTACTATGCTCGGCAACAAACTTCAATCTATTAAACCGAGTATAGGTTACTGGCCGTCTTCTTATCACCAGTGTCGAGGTTGGGAGACTACTCTCTCCCATCTTCGCATTGGCCATACTCGTCTTACTCGTGGATATCTCATGGAGAGGTGTCTTGCTCCTCTCTGTGAGAATTGCCAAACTCCTTTATCAGTCAGCCACATTCTGTTGGACTGCCCACTTTATCAACGAGCACGCAGAATTTACCTCTGTCGTCGTCTTCGCTCCGCTGCTCTCTCTTTACCTCCCCTTCTCGCTGATGGACCCACCTTTCATCCGGACTCTCTCATTGACTTTTTGACAACAACTGACTTACTTCACAAATTCTGATACCTTCAGCCCTTTCTACTTCAATCTCTTGCTACCCTCTACCCCCGTACTATCCCCTGCCCCGCTGTTTTCTGTAACCTGCTGATCATCCCCCCTCCCTTCTGCCATCCAATTCCCTTGCTTCCTGCCCTACCCTGCAGCGCTGTATAGCCCTTGTGGCTTAGCGCTTCTTTTTGATTATAATAATATAATAATAATAACAGTGCCACGATCGCACGTGCAAAGAAAATGATAGGATGGATAATGAGAACTTTCAAAACGAGAGATGCCAAGCCCATGATGATCCTTTTCAAATCACTTGTTCTCTCTAGGCTGGAATACTGCTGTACATTAACATCTCCATTCAAAGCAGGTGAAATCGCAGATCTAGAGAGTGTACAGAGATCCTTTACTGCACGTATAAGTTCTGTCAAGCACCTTAACTACTGGGAACGCTTGGAAGCACTTGACTTGTACTCGTTGGAACGCAGGAGGGAGAGAGATATCATAATATACACTTGGAAAATCTTGGAAGGAATGGTCCCAAATCTGCACACAGAAATCACTCCCTACGAAAGTAAAAGACTGGGCAGGCGATGCAAAATGCCCCCAATAAAAAGTAGGGGCGCCATTGGTACACTAAGGGAAAACACCATAAGTGTCCGGGGCCCAAAACTGTTTAACAGCCTCCCATCAAGCATTAGGGGAATTGCCAATAAACCCCTGGCTGCCTTCAAGAGAGAGCTGGACAGATACCTAAAGTCAGTGCCGGATCAGCCGGGCTGTGGCTCGTACGTTGGACTGCGTGCGGCCAGCAGTAACAGCCTAGTTGATCAGGCCCTGATCCATCGGGAGGCCTGGTCATGGACCGGGCCGCGGGGGCGTTGATCCCCGGAATAACCTCCAGGACACACTGCAAATCACTAGGTACCTCTCCCGTTTTTCATACATTTATTGAACAAAAGTACCAATTACAAAATTATATCCTTGCCTGCTTTTAACATTTGTCAAGACCCTATTACTCTCACCATCTTGCCAAAACCTCCAACTCCCCATCTAATAACTCCCCTTTTGTTTTAATTGTCAAATCCATTCATTCCTAGGCTTTCTGAATCTATTGAGCTCACTCCAAAACTGTCTTACTCTGCAAACTTTTGTTGACAGAACCTCACCCACTATTTGCTCTTCTTTTACACTCCCTCGCCACTTAACCTCTCTTTTACTCTATATACTCCACCCTCCTTACCTAGAGTTTACCTGGAGAGAGTTCCAGGAGGTCAATGCCCCTGTGGCCCGGTCTGTGACCAGGCCTCATGGTGGATCAGGGCCTGATCAACCAGACTGTTACTGCTGGCTGCATGCAATACAACGTATGAGCCACAGCCCGGCTGGTCAAGTACTGACTTTAGGGGCTTGTCCAGTGCCTGCTTGAAGACAGCTTTATATATAAAAAAAAAAACTTGTATGCTAGTTCTCCCTTACCACTCCCTTTACTTCATTGTTCCATCAATCGCTCCTCTTCCTTCACACCCACCTTCCTATACCCACAATTTCTGCTGCACGTTCTAACGCTTCCTTCTAAAATATATCTCATACCTTTTCCAACTCCTTACTTATACCCTCAGAAGCCCATCTTTCTCCCAGTAGTTGGTTAAATCTTACCCTAACTCCTTTATCTTGTACACTTGTACCTCTTTCTCTTACTTGCTAATACCATTTTCCTTCTCCCTCATCTACCTCTTACTCTCGTTGTACTAAGCACCTGGCCTGAGCCACACAACCACATAACTGGTGCAGCAAATGCACATTCAGAAACCTAAGCAGTCATTCACAGAATTATACACAGCATATATCAGGCCCATGTTGGAGTATGCAGCACCAGCATTGAACCCACACCTTATCAAGCACATTAAGCAGCTGGAGAAAGTGCAGAGGTCTGCAATGAGACAAGTTTCGGAATTTAGGGATATGTCCTGTGAGAAGAGATTAACGTTGACCTCTGTGTACTGTCTATATTGTGTCTACTGTGTGTACTATGTTTAAGGGAGCTAAACCTGATAGACATAGGAAAGGACAGAAGGTCATATGATGACATACAAAATATCGAGAGGAAGTGATAGCTTGGACGGGCAGATAAGCTAAGATTTCGTTCGGATTTTTAACCCCGGAGGGTTAGCCACCCAGGATAACCCAAGAAAGTCAGTGCATCATCGAGGACTAACTTATTTCCATTGGGGTCCTTAATCTTGTCCCCCAGGATGCGACTCACACCAGTCGACTAACACCCAGGTACCTATTTGCTGCTAGGTGAACAGGACAACAGGTGTAAAGAAACGTGTCGAAATGTTTCCACCCACCGGGAATCGAACCCGGGCCCTCCATGTGTGAAGCGGGAACTTTAGCCACCAGGCCACCGGTGACATGATGGCATAACTGCAAAGTTGGAAAGGAGTGAATCTCGAAGATGTCCGGAAGTGTTCCTTCTGACACGCCAGGAAGTGGAATGACCTAGACAGGAGTGGTAGAGGCAGGATCCACACATAGCTCTTGAACCCGGAAGTGGCTAGCGAAGGGGTGGGGCCAAGAGGCGAGACTATACCCCCTGCTTCGTAGGCAATGCATTCGCCACACACACACACTCGTGGAGGAGTCACGCGGTTTGAGCTCGTGTTTTGGTGATAATTTCTGACTGTGCCATAAGGAATAGAGTGTGGGATATAGGCGTGTGCACGCATGAGAGTGCATATAATCACTTAAGCCCTGAAAAAAGGAAATATAAGTGATCACAGAAAAGAAAACAAAGGAAATAGTGGCTGAGTGTTTAGTGGAGGCCGTTGGAAGGGTGAATGGTTGTGTCAGGCCTAAATAGTGTTGCCATAATAACGCAATGGGGTATTTTGAAGAATAAGTGCGACTCAAGACCAGGGAGATAAGAGATATGTATAGATGTGTCAGTAAATACAGTGAGTGAGTGAAAAAATTAGAAGAGCTGGAGACTATAGTGCATACAGGAAGTTAGTGGAAAAATTACCGAGAAGCATCAAACATCAACTTCTGGGACAGGACAGACCCTCAACGTTACTCCACTGCCAGCCACAAGTAATATTCACCTAGTTTGAGTTGCATGGGGTCAATAGTACCTGTCTCTAGCTGGAATTGGGGGTCACTCTCCTTGAGCTATCAGAATTAGAATAAGCAGCATTTACTGGCATTTAATAGAATTTAGAGGTAGCGGCATATAGGCGAAGCCTAGTGTATTTATTTTTTAACGTAATTTTAAACGCATAAGAGCACAGTGGGAACCAAGAGATCGGGTACATATACAATACATATGTAGTACATACGTGGGAAATAAGGACTGTTTACATAACCATATGCACACACTTGGTGAGAACAGCACTGCTGTTAGGCACTTGAATAGCTGTAGCACACACACACATGCACACACACATTGTAGGGACAGCGAGCGCGCTAGTCACGCTTCCGTGCTCCGGGAATATAAGTGTTTTTGAGGGCTACCTAAGTGTTCTGCAAGGGTTGCTAAGTGTGTCGGGGTAGTGAACAATCCTAGAAGTGATTTTTAATCTGCCTGAGCCACATAAGTGTGGGGAGAGCCACAATTTTGTAAGTGATCTAGAAAATAAAAACGTTGTGGCGCAGAGTGGGCAGGCTGGTGTGTAAGGCGATGTTGTCAAGTGTCACCCAAGAAAGATAATAAAGTGAAACAATCGTGTGACCAGTAAAAATACAGTGAATAGGGTAATTATTAACGAGAAGAAATTGAGGTGGATCTACGCCAGGACGTACATCGAGCTGGATCTATGCCAGGACGTCACATCGACCTGGACAATCTACAGTGCTACAGGTGCACTACAAGTACTGTATCACCTATGAGTGGTTGTTTGGGTGTGGGGTTCCAGGTTCCAATTAACCGCCAAGCTGAATGTGAATGGTCTAACTCTCATAGCACGATAAAGAATAGGCACTCAAGTATTCAATAAGGTTTAGCAAATGGTAATCCATTGAACAAGGATTAACTCACTATAAGCAGGTCGAGCATAGGCAACACTGTGATAAGTGTGGTAAATGAGGACTCAAAAGGGCAACGAGAAAAGAATAGCTGAAGAAGTCAGAGGTGGAAGGGCGAGGTGCACGAGTCATCGTACAGCGAGCATCGTACAGCGAGCATCGTATATCAGGCATCTGGATGGACGTCCCCTCTGAGGAGTAACGTACAAATCACCTGTTTGTGGTTGGCGGGAGGTTTTGAGTGGTAGAGCCGGCCCTATGGTCACTGGTAGCTCGCTATCTAAACCCTGCTCCAGAGCGATTATCATACACACAACACCTAGCAGTAGTAGGAAGATAAAATTTGTAGGAGCAATGAATAGGCAGGAGGATTAAGTCGGGGCTAATGGGACTACAGCCCTGACAACAGTTTCGAGAGATAATGTTTTAGGACACAAAGACAGTACAATCTGAAAAGCAAGTATTGGGTACACATGTAGTAAAAGGTAGTACATAACTGGGTGAAAGAAAGACTCGTTAACACACGCTAGTATTATAATTATTAGAATTACTCTGTGTTAATGGTATCTTATTAGTATTATGGATACACAGAGGTGAAATGTATTTCTGGGACATATAAACATATAAACGTGCTCACACACACACACACGCACACACATACACACTCGGGGCCAGGAGCTGAGTCTTGACCCCTGAAACCACAACTAGGTGAGTACACACCCACTCATTCACACAGCTGATCCTTGGAATTTGACTGCGTCCCCTCACCCCCCACACACCTTTCCCTCCCCCACAGACCTTTCCCCTCCCCTGCTCTTGCCTTCACTCCCTCCTATCTTTCTCTCTCCCCCTCCCTCGCGTTTCTCTCTCTCATAGCCTTTTTCCCTCCCCTTCCCCCTACTCTTTCTTTCTCTCTCTCCCCCTCTCTCCCTCTCTCACTCTCTCTCCCTCTCTCTCTCTCTCTCTCTCTCTCTCTCTCCCTCTCTCTCTCTCTCTCTCTCTCTCTGGCCTCCGAGGCAATCTACCATCCTTCCTTAAGAACTTTTTAACTGACAGACATTTCCGTGTTCGAGTCAATAATGTTCTTTCCCCGGACTTCGTCCAAGCTGAAGGTGTCCCCTCAGGGATGTGTTCTAAGCACAACACTTTTTCTCCTTGCTATAAATGATTTGGCCTCTGTTCTTCCACCCAATGTTTGGTCATCACTCTATGTTGATGACTTCGCTATTGCTTGTGCAGGCGCTGACTGTCATCTTATTGCAGTTTCTCTCCAGCATGCGGTCGACCGTGTTTCCACTTGGGCCACCACGCATGGGTTTAAATTTTCAAGTACCAAAACTCACCAAATTACTTTCACTAGACGCTCTGTTATCTCCGATCATCCTTTGTACCTCTATGGCTCCCGTATCCCCGAACGTGATACAGTCAGGTTTCTAGGCCTTCTCTTTGACCGTCGGTTGTCCTGGAAACCTCACATAACCTCTCTGAAGGCAATTTGTCACAGCCGGCTAAACCTTCTTAAAACCCTTGCTCATCTTTCCTGGGGAGCTGATCGTCGAACTCTGCTTCGCCTACATTCAGCCCTCGTTTTATCGAAACTCGATTATGGTGACCAGATTTATTCCGCGGCCTCTCCTGCTACTCTCTCTAGCCTTAACTCTATCCATCACCAAGGTTTACGTTTGTGCCTTGGTGCTTTTCGCTCTTCCCCTGTTGAGAGCCTCTATGCAGAAGCGAATGTTCCATCCTTGTCTGATCGGCCGGGATGCCCATTGCCGCCCTTTCTCGCCTCTCATCTACACAACCTTTCCATTTTAGAATCGTCACCCCCGATTTAGTAGACACTTTTAGTTCCCCTGTTTGCTCTCTCTTTCTTCTCATCTCTTGTCTTCCCTTCATTACCACCTTTATATGTTCCCGTAGCATCTCACTTTTTCTACCCCCTGGGAAGTTCCAGCTTTCGGTCTGTTCCTCTCTGCCCCCCTCAAGCTCAACTGCCTCGGTGGCTCCCGCTCTCTTTTTCGATCACTTCTCATTCTCATGCCACTGCTGTTACAGATGGCTCAAGTCTCAGGTGGTGAGCAGTGTCCGGACACGTCTGGGACATTTACCATCTTAGCCTTTTAGCATTTTTACTGTTTGAACTATGCCCCTCCCTTGCAGCCAGCGATTTCGCATCTGCTATGTCATCATTTAGTAGTCCTTTTCAGACCCTCTTAGTCCCTCCTTTACAGGCTATACGAAAATTTGATACATCATCCCTCTCTATCCCTGCGTCTCTACCCATAAAGATATTGTTTTTGTTGGGTCCCTGGTCTTCTACAGGGCAATGAACAGGCGAACTGCTGCGCGGTCAGCGTACATGACCTCTCCTATCGAGGTTCCCATTTCTGACTCTCAATAGCTCCCACCTTGCCCCGTTGGCTAACGTTTCTCTGCTCGGTAACCAAACTTCATCTATTAAACCACATGGTTCTGGCCGTCTTCTTTGTCATCAGTGCCGAGGTTGGGAGACCACTCTCTCCGCTGCATTCATGCCACTCGGGTATCTGGAAAGGCACCCTGCTCCCTTCTCTGTGAGCAGGTTTCAATTCTCTTAGCCCATTCTGTTAGACTGCCCTCTTATCCCAATGACAGAATTTCCTCCCCCACGCGTCTAGCTCTCTCTCTCTCCTTCCCTTCTTTGCTGATGGACCCTCCTTTAATCCTGACTCTCTCATTGACTTCTTGACAACGACTGATTTACTCCACAAACTCTGATGATACTTTTCGCACTCCCCTCAGCCCTTTCTAGTTCAGTCTCTTGCTGCCCTTTACCCTTTCACCATCCACTGCCCCGCTGTTTTCCGTAACCTATTACTCATTCATCTCCCTTTTGCCACCTGATGCCCTCGCTTCCTTCCTGCCCTGCAGCGCTGTATAGTCCTTGTGGCTTAGCGCTTCTTTTTGATTATAATAATAATAATCTCTCTCTCTCTCTCTCTCTCTCTCTCTCTCTCTCTCTCTCTCTCTCTCTCTCTCTCTCTCTCTCTCTCTCTCTCTCTCTCTTTCTCTCTCTCTTTCTCTCTCTATAGGCTTCTCTCTCCTTCCCTTTTTCCATATTTCTACCCCTCCCTCGCATTTCTCTCTCTCATAGCCTTTTCCCTCACCCTCCTTTCTCTGTCTCTGTCTCTGTCTCTGTCTGTCTCTCTCTCTCTCTCTCTCTCTCTCTCTCTCTCTCTCTCTCTCTCTCTCTCTCTCTCTCTCTCTCTCTCTCTCTCTCTCTTTCTCCCTCTCTCTACCCTTTCTCTCCCCCCTCACATTTCTCTCTCTTTCTCTCTCTCCCTCTCTCTCCCTCTCTCTCTCTCACTCTCTCCCCTCTCTCTCTCTCTCTCTCTCTCTCTCTCTCTCTCTCTATAGGCTTCTCTCTCCATCTCCCTTTTTCTATATTTCTACCCCTCCCTCGCATTTCTCTCTCTCATAGCCTTTTCCCTCACCCTCCTTTCTCTGTCTCTCTCTCTCTCTCTGTCTCTCTCTCTCTCTCTCTCTCTCTCTCTCTCTCTCTCTCTCTCTCTCTCTCTCTCTCTCTCTCTCTCTCTCTCTCTCTCTCTCTCTCCCTCTCCCTCTCTCCCTCTCTCTACCCTTTCTCTCCCTTCTCACATTTCTCTCTCTCACCCTTGGTCTTATCCCTCACCCCCATACTCTCTCCTCTCTCTCCCTCTTTCTACCCTTTCCCTCTCCTCTCTCTCCCTCTTTCTACCCTTTCCCTCTCCTCTCTCTCCCTCTTTCTACCCTTTCCCTCTCCTCTCTCTCCCTCTTTCTACCCTTTGTCTCTCTCCCTCGCACCCTCTCCCTCCTCTAGCCTTCTGTCTGTGGTAAAAAAAAAAAAATGGGTGGCTCTAGAGGACGGAAAACCAGAGATCTGGTAGACGAACCAGGGAGGAAAGACTGGGAGTTTGAGCTCCAAAAAAGGGAGGAAGAGTGGTGAAGGAAGATAGTAGAGCTTGGTAAGAAAATGGAGGAGCAGATAGCTGAGGAGTGCAGGAAGTGGGAAGTACAGGTCTTAGCAGCAGAAGCTAGGATACAGTGCTTAGAAGAGAAACTGCAAAGCCTGAAACAGATTAGAGAGACAAATGACAATTCAGATGTGACATCAGGCGCAGACAAGGGGACGGTAAGCAACAACGGAGACATGCCGTACGCGAACGCCTTATCAGACCCACATGGGGCCAGGGAAAAGACGAGGAGTACACTAAGATCAAATGACAGGTCCGAGGACAATGAAGGTATGCTATATGCAGAGATTCTAACAGCCAACTGCAGTAGCAAGGGACAGCTGGTCATGAAAGACAGTTCACTGAGAATAGAAGTTCCAGATATGACAGGGACTGAAGGCAAGAACATGTCAATGGAAGGAAATAAAATGCCTCAGAGGAAGCAGATGGAGACTCAGTGGGAGGAGGAAAGGGCGAGGTCAGTTTTTGTGTACGGGCTCCAAGAAGCCAAGGGGGACAACTTTGAAGAAATAAAACAGGAGGAGAAAAAAATGATTGAAGGCATCATGAAAACAATAGGTGAGGGCGATATGACCCAGGTGACAAATTTTCAGAGAATTGGGTGGTTTGCGAGTGGAAGGATACGGCCTGTCAAAGTAATTTTCAAGGAAGAATCAGTTCGAACCAGGATTCTGCAAGAGAAAGCAAGACTGAGGGACAAACAGGGGTACCAGAGAGTATACCTCGACCGCGACAGAACACAAGACAAAAGGACTGCACTGAAAGAGAGGGTACAGAGACGCAAGGAGGAACGAGAAGCAATGACGAAGATGAGCAGGACCCAGACACAGGAGGAAGGGCAAACACACCCCACAGAATCTCCCACCAAAAGACTCCAACCACGACATTCCCAACACAACTGAGTAACCTATACTACAACCCACTCACTGTTCCCTCTGCCACCAACCCCCATATCACAAACCTCACCCCAACAGCTGTCCTTATGGGCATTCTGACCCCACCCCCATCATCACAAACCCCACCTACACCACAGCCCCATATAGGCCCCCACCAAGGCTCTTGCTCCCCCAACCCCAATATTCTTGCATGACCACAATGATAGAAAAGAAACTGAAAGTTTGGTACACAAACGCAGATGGAATAACGAATAAACATGAGGAGTGGAACGAAAGAATCAGTGAAAAATCCCCAGACATCATAGCAGTCACAGAAACAAAACTCGCTGAGACAATAACAGACACAATCTTCCCAATGGGATATCAGATCCTGAGGAAAGATAGAAGGAGTAGAGGGGGAGGAGGGGTTGCACTGCTCATAAAACACCGATGGGGATTTGAGGAAATGGAAGGCATGGACATGATTGGAGAAAGAGACTACATTGTAGGTACAATTCAGTCCGGAGAACATAAAGTAGTCATTGGAGTGATGTATAACCCACCACAGAACTGCAGGAGGCCAAGAGAGGAGTACGAAGAAAACAACAGGGTGATGGTGGACACACTGGCTGAGGTGGCAAGAAGAGCTCACTCGAGCAGAGCAAAGTTACTGGTAATGGGCGATTTCAACCACAGGGAGATCGACTGGGAAAACCTGGAGCCACATGGGGGTCCCGAAACATGGAGAGCCAAGATGATGGATGTGGTACTTGAAAACCTCATGCATCAACTTGTCAGGGACACAACCAGAGAGAGGGGAGGATGAGCCAGCAAGACTGGATCTTGTGTTCACCCTGAGCAGTTCAGACATTGAGGACATCACTTACAAGAGGCCCCTTGGAGCTAGCGATCATGTGGTGCTGAGTTTTGATTATATAGTAGAGTTACAAGTGGAGAAGGTAACAGGAACTGAAGGGGTCAGGCCAAACTATAAAAGGGGGGACTACACAGGTATGAGAAACTTCCTGCAGGAGGTTCAGTGGGACAGAGAAATGGTAGGAAAATCAGTAAACGAGATGATGGAATATGTGGCAACAAAGTGCAAGGAGGCAGAGGAAAGTTTGTTCCCAAGGGAAACAGAAATAATAGGAAGACCAAAACGAGTCCTTGGTTTACCCGAAGGTGTAGGGAGGCAAAAACTAAGTGCAACAGAGAATGGAAAAGGTACAGGAGGCATAGGACCCAGGAAAACAAGGAGATTTGTAGAAGAGCCAGAAACGAGTATGCACAGATAAGGAGGGAGGCCCAGCGACAGTATGAAAACGACATAGCATCGAAAGTCAAATCTGACCCGAAACTGCTGTATAGCCACATTAGGAGGAAGACAACAGTCAAGGACCAGGTGATAAGGCTGAGGAAAGAAGGTGGAGAACTCACAAGAAACGATCAAGAGGTATGTGAGGAGCTCAACACGAGATTTAAGGAAGTATTTACAGTAGAGTCAGGAAGGACTCTGGGGGGACAGACCAGATGGGGACACCAGCAAGGAATACACCAACAAGTGTTGGATGACATACATACAGATGAGGAGGAGGTGAAGAAACTGCTAAGGGACATCGATACCTCAAAGGCAATGGGACCGGACAACATCTCCCCATGGGTCCTTAGAGAGGGAGCAGATATGTTGTGCGTGCCACTTACCACAATCTTCAACACGTCCCTGGAAACTGGGCAACTACCTGAGGTATGGAAGACGGCAAATGTAGTTCCCATTTTTAAAAAAGGAGACAGAAAAGAGGCACTAAACTATAGACCTGTGTCATTGACGTGTATAGTATGCAAAATTATGGAGAAGATTATCAGGAGGAGAGTGGTGGAGCACCTGGAACGGAACAAGAGTATAAATGCCAACCAGCACGGATTCATGGAAGGCAAATCTTGTGTCACAAACCTTCTGGAGTTTTATGATAAAATAACAGAAGTAAGACACGAGAGAGAGGGGTGGGTTGATTGCATCTTCTTGGACTGCAAGAAGGCCTTTGACACAGTTCCTCACAAGAGATTAGTGCAGAAGCTAGAGCATCAGGCGCATATAACAGGAAGGGCACTGCAATGGATCAGAGAATACCTGACAGGGAGACAACAACGAGTCATGGTACGTAATGATGTATCACAGTGGGCACTTGTGACGAGCGGGGTCCCACAGGGGTCAGTCCTAGGACCAGTGCTATTTTTGGTATATGTGAACGACATGATGGAAGGGTTAGACTCAGAAGTGTCCCTGTTTGCAGATGATGTGAAGTTAATGAGGAGAATTAAATCTGATGAGGACCAGGCAGGACTTCAAAGAGACCTGGACAGACTGGACACCTGGTCCAGCAAATGGCTTCTCGAATTTAATCCTGCCAAATGCAAAGTCATGAAGATAGGGGAAGGGCACAGAAGACCACAGACCGAGTATAGGCTAGGTGGCCAAAGACTGCAAACCTCACTCAAGGAGAAAGATCTTGGGGTGAGTATAACACCGAGCATGTCTCCAGAAGCACACATCAACCAGATAACTGCTGCAGCATATGGGCGCCTGGCAAACCTGAGAACAGCATTCCGATACCTTAGTAAGGAATCGTTCAAGACACTGTACACCGTGTATGTCAGGCCCATACTGGAGTATGCAGCACCTGTTTGGAACCCGCACTTGATAAAGCACGTCAAGAAACTAGAGAAAGTACAAAGGTTTGCGACAAGGTTAGTTCCAGAGCTAAGGGGAATGTCCTATGAAGAAAGATTAAGGGAAATCGGCCTGACGACACTGGAGGACAGGAGGGTCAGGGGAGACATGATAACGACATATAAAATACTGTGTGGAATAGACAAGGTGGACAAAGACAGGATGTTCCAGGGAGGGGACACAGAAACAAGAGGCTACAATTGGAAGTTGAAGACACAAATGAGTCAGAGAGATATTAGGAAGTATTTCTTCAGTCATAGAGTTGTAAGGCAGTGGAATAGCCTAGAAAATGACGTAGTGGAGGCAGGAACCATACACAGTTTTAAGACGAGGTTTGATAAAGCTCATGGAGCGGGGAGAGAGAGGGCCCAGTAGCAACCGGTGAAGAGGCGGGGCCAGGAGCTAAGACTCGATCCCTGCAACCACAAATAGGTGAGTACAAATAGGTGAGTACACACACACACACACACATACACATACACACACACACACACACACACACACACACACACACACACACACACACACACACACACACACACACACACTGTAAGTAAGTGCTGGTAAGTCCCAGGAGGTTGGGGGTCAGGTCACAAGAAGGTGTGAGCAGCCAAGGACCACTGAGACTTACATTACAACGCACAAGCCACCTACCTTTCGGTACATAATAAACCCACACATAATTCCACACAAAATTACACACACACACACACACACACACACACACACACACACACACACACACACACACACACAACACACACACACACACACACACACACACACACACACACACACACACACACACACACACACATATCCAGACACACATACACTCCCCCCCTCACCACCGACATCTCACTACTTCCCCTGATCCCTCCCCTCCCTCGATCACCCTCCCCTCCCCCATTCACCCTAAACCCTCCCCACCCCTCCCCACTCTGCTCCCACATAGCCACAGTTCCTCCACTACTTCCCCCCCCCACACTCTGACATACACACTACTAACCTAACATACAGAACTACATAGGTTTCCCACTCTGAGGCAATCAGGATAAAACAAAAATGGGTTGCCAGAGTCATAGAGTTGTAAGGCAGTGGAATAGCCTAGAAAATGACGTAGTGGAGGCAGGAACCATACACAGTTTTAAGACGAGGTTTGATAAAGCTCATGGAGCGGGGAGAGAGAGGGCCCAGTAGCAACCGGTGAAGAGGCGGGGCCAGGAGCTAAGACTCGATCCCTGCAACCACAAATAGGTGAGTACAAATAGGTGAGTACACACACACACACACATACACACACACACACACACACACACACACACACACACACACACACACACACACACACACACACACACACACACATATCCAGACACACATACACTCCCCCCCCTCACCACCGACATCTCACTACTTCCCCTGATCCCTCCCCTCCCTCGATCACCCTCCCCTCCCCCATTCACCCTAAACCCTCCCCACCCCTCCCCACTCCGTTCCCACATAGCCACAGTTCCTCCACTACTTCCCCCCCCACACACTCTGACATACACACTACTAACCTAACATACAGAACTACATAGGTTTCCCACTGAGGCAATCAGGATAAAACAAAAATGGGTTGCCAGAGAGCAACAAGAAAAACCAAGGGACAGGAAAAGAAAACTGCAAAGGAAGATTGGGCAGCAGAGCTCATAAAAAGGGATCATGAATGGGAAAAGAAACTAGAAGAACTTAGCATGAGAATGGAAGAGAGGATAGATATGGAAAGCAGGAAGTGGGAGGTGCATGTCAAAGCAGCAGAAGCTAGGATACAGAGTTTAGAAGAGGAATTGAAAAATCTGAAACAGCCTAAAGAACTAAAGAACATTTTGGGATTGACAACAGAGACTGCTACCTCAGCCACAAACAAGGGGACTGTAGGGACAGAAGGGGCACAAAAGCATGGAGAAGCTCTATCAGAGGAGACTGTAGCAAATGAAAGAGCTAAGCTTTATGTGGAGGCCCTAACAGACAACAACAGAGCCCAAGGAAAGCCGAGAAGGGAAAATGACAGGCCACTGAGCCCAAGTACATTAGCCAGTGAAACTGATGAAAGGAAAGCTGCAGTGGAGGAAACCAAATTAAATGAGGGGATACACAGGGATATGCAGTGGGAGAATGAAAGGGTGAGGTCAGTCTTTGTGTATGGGCTCCAGGAAGTCGAAGGGGAAACATATGAAGCAAGAAAACAAGGGGAAAAAAAACCAATTGAAAGCATCATGAAAGCAATAGGAGAAGACGATATGACCCAGCTGGAAAATTTTCGGAGAATAGGGGGGTTTGTAAAAAAAAGAACCCAGCCAGTGAGAGTGACCTTCAAGGCAGAAGCGACTCGGACCAGGATCCTGCAGGAGAAAGCACGATTAAGGGACATGACGGCATACAGGAAGGTGTATCTCGACCGCGACAGAACACAAGAAGAAAGGCAGAAACTGAGAGAGATGATACAAAGGCGAAAGGAGGAAAGGGAGGGGATGGAGAAGACAGGAGATCCCAGACCCAGGAAGATCAAATACAGCCTCCCTCACAACTTCCTATAGAAGCCTCCCAACCAGGTCAACCCCAGTGCAACCAAACACTCTAAATCAAAACACCCACGCCACATCCAATGCCCCCACCCACTACATTACAAACTCCACCCCCACAGCAACAACCCATAGTTCCTTACCAGGTCTCCCACTTCCCCAACCTCAATATACCTCCCAGACCACAGTCTTAGAAAAGAAGTTGAAGGTGTGGTATACAAATGCAGATGGAATAACAAACAAGTATGAGGAGTGGCACGAAAGAATCAAAGAGACATCCCCAGACATAATAGCACTCACAGAAACAAAACTCACCAGAATAATAACAGATTCAATCTTTCCATCCGGATATCAAATCCTCAGGAAAGACAGAGGGAGGAGAGGGGGAGGAGGAGTTGCACTGCTCATTAAAAACCAGTGGGGTTTTGAGAAAATGGAAGGAATGGATGGCATGGGCGAAAGGGACTACTTAGTAGGAACAATCCAGTCTGAGGGACATAAGGTGATAATTGCAGTAATGTACAACCCACCACAGAACTGCAGGAGGCCAAGAGAAGAATACGATGAGAGCAACAGAGCAATGATCGACACACTAGCCGAGGTGGCCAGGAGAGCACACATGGGGGGAGCAAAGTTACTAGTTATGGGTGATTTCAATCACAAGGAGATTGACTGGGAAAACATGGAGCCCCATGGGGGTCCCGAAACATGGAGAGCCAAGATGATGGATGTGGTACTGGAAAACCTCATGCATCAACATGTTAGAGACACTACCAGAGAGAGAGAAGAGGATGAACCAGCAAGGTTGGACCTTGTATTCACCATGAGTAGTTCAGACATCGAGGGTATCATGTATGAAAGGCCCCTGGGAGCTAGTGATCATGTGGTTCTGTGCTTCGACTACATAGTTGAGCTCCAAGTGGAGAGAGTAGCAGGAATAGGCTGGGAAAAACCAAACTACAAAAGGGGGAACTACTCAGGCATGAGGAACTTCCTTCAAGACATGCAGTGGGAGAGGGAACTGACAGGAAAACCAGTACAAGAAATGATGGACTATGTAGCAACAAAATGCAAGGAGGCAGAGGAGAGGTTTGTTCCCAAGGGAAACAGAAATAATGGGAAGAACAGAACGAGTCCTTGGTTCACCCAAAGGTGTAGGGAGGCAAAAACTAGGTGTACTAGAGAATGGAAAAGGTACAAAAGACAGAGAACTCAGGAAAATAAAGAAATCAGCCGAAGAGCCAGAAACGAATATGCACAGATAAGAAGGGAGGCTCAGAGACTATGAAAATGACATAGCATCAAAAGTAAAGACTGACCCGAAGCTGTTGTACAGCCACATCAGGAGGAAAACAACAGTCAAGGACCAGGTAATCAGACTGAGGAAGGGTGATGGGGAATTCACAAGAAACGACCAAGAGGTTTGTCAGGAGCTCAACACAAGATTTAAAGAGGTATTTACAGTGGAAACCAGTAGGACTCCAAGAAATCAGAACAGGGGGGCACACCAGCAAGTGCTGGATGAGGTACATATAATCAAGGAGGAGGTGAAGAAGCTGCTATGCGAACTTGACACCTCAAAGGCGGTGGGACCAGACAACATCTCTCCATGGGTCCTTAAAGAGGGAGCAGAAATATTGTGTGAGCCATTAACAAAGATCTTCAACACATCATTTGAAACTGGGCAACTCCCTGAGGTATGGAAAATGGCAAATGTAGTCCCAATTTTTAAAAAGGGAGACAGACATGAGGCACTAAACTACAGACCTGTATCACTAACGTGTATAGTATGCAAGGTCATGGAGAAGATCATCAGGAGGAGAGTGGTGGGGCACTTGGAAAGAAACGAGTGTATAATTGACAACCAGCACGGTTTCAGGGAAGGAAAATCCTGTGTCACAAACCTACTAGAGTTTTATGACAAGGTGACAGAAGTAAGACAAGAGAGAGAGGGGTGGATCGACTGCATATTTTTGGACTGCAAGAAGGCCTTCGACACAGTTCCTCACAAGAGGTTACTGCAAAAGCTAGAGGACCAGGCACACATAACAGGAAAGGCACTGCAATGGATCAGAGAATACCTGACAGGGAGGCAACAACGAGTCATGGTATGCGACGAGGTGTCAGAGTGGGCGCCTGTGACAAGCGGGGTTCCACAGGGGTCAGTCCTAGGACCTGTGCTGTTCTTGGTATATGTGAACGACATAACGGAAGGGATAGACTCAGAAGTGTCCTTGTTTGCAGATGATGTAAAGTTAATGAGAAGAATCGAATCGGACGAGGATCAGGCAGGACTACAAAGAGACCTGGACAGGCTACAAGCCTGGTCCAGCAACTGGCTCTTTGAATTTAACCCTGCCAAATGCAAAGTCATAAAGATTGGGGAAGGGCAAAGAAGACCGCAGACACAATATAGTTTAGATGGCCAAAGACTGCAAACCTCACTAAAGGAAAAAGATCTGGGGGTGAGTATAACACCGAGCATATCTCCTGAGGCGCACATCAATCAGATAACTGCTGCAGCATACGGGTGCCTGGCAAACCTACGGATAGCGTTCCGATACCTCAGTAAGGATTCGTTTAAGACTCTGTATACCATCTACGTCAGGCCCATACTGGAGTATGCAGCACCAGTTTGGAATCCACACCTAGTCAAGCACGTCAAGAAATTAGAGAAAGTGCAAAGGTTTGCAACAAGACTAGTCCCAGAGCTACGGGGATTGTCCTATGAAGAAAGGTTGAGGGAAATCGGCCTGACGACACTGGAGGACAGGAGGGTCAGGGGAGACATGATAACGACATATAAAATACTGCGCAGAATAGACGAGGTGGACAAAGACGGGATGTTCCAGAGATGGGACACAGACACAAGAGGTCACAATTGGAAGTTAAAGACTCAGATGAATCAAAGGGATGTTAGGAAGTATTTCTTTAGTCATAGAGTAGTCAGGCCATGGAATAGCCTAGAAAGTGATGTAGTGGAGGCAAGAACCATACATAGTTTTAAGGCGAGGTATGATAGAGCTCATGGGGCAGGGAGAGAGAGGACCTAGTAGCAATCAGCGAAGAGGTGGGGCCAGGAGCTGTGACTCGACCCCTGCAACCACAAATAAGTGAGTACAAATAGGTGAGTACACACACACACACACACACACACACACACACACATACAGGGGCCAGGAGCTAGGACTCGACCCCTGCAACCACAAATAGGTGAGTACAGACACACACACACACATATAGACACACACACATATACAGGATTTTACACCTTCCTGTGAAGTGACCCTATAACCATTCCTTCCCCCCCCATCTCTCTCCCTCTCCTCTCCTCTCTCTTTCTCTCTCTCTCTCTCTCTTTCTCTCTCCCCCTTTCTCTCATCCTCTCTCTCATCCTCTCTCTCATCCTCTCTCTCTTCCTCTCTTCCTTTCACTCTTTCTCTCTCTCTTCCTCTCTCTCTCCCTCTCCCTCTCTCTCATCCTCTCTTACTCTCTCTCTTCCTCTTCTTTTCTCTCTCTCTTCCCTTGTCACTCCCCCCTCTCTCTTACCTTTTCCCTCTCTCACTTTCTCCCCCTTTTTCCCTTCTTTTCCCCTCCTTCTAGGCTCCCCTTCTCTCTCTCCCTATCTCTCACTCTCTCCCCCTTTTTCTTTTACTCTTTCTCTCTCTCTTTCATTAAAAAAAAATGGTTGGGACTCGCAGGAATCAGGGATCAGATGACAATGGTACTGGTAGGGAGGAATGGATGGAGGAACAGTGGAAAAGGATAGAGCAAGAATGGAAGAGAAAATTAGGAGAGCTTTCTGAAAAAAATGGAGAAAGAGCTCTCTGTGAAATGGGAAAAGAGGTTGGAGAAGGAGACGAAGAATTGGGAGGCACAAGTCGAAACTGCAGTAGCCAGGGTAAAGGTCCTAGAATTTGAGGTAAACAGGCTGAAGCAAGTCTCAGGGGTAGTGACCAGAGAAGACACACCATACGATGATGAGAGGCTGAACAGGAAGGAAGGAGATATGAATTATGCTAAGGTCATATCAGCCTGCAAAGAAGGGCCAGGGAGTGGAAGGGAAGAGCAGATGGGTGCAGATGGAGAGGGAGATAGGTCGAATGCTGAGGCACAACCATGCTACCAAGAGCCACTGGAAAAATCAAGGGAGAAAATGACCACATACAGACAGGAACCAGAGTCACAGAGGGAGAGGCAATGGGAGGAGGGACGGGCAAAATCAGTGATTATCCATGGGCTTCGGGAGAGAGAGGAAAGGACACACACTGAAAGACGGCAGGAAGAAAGAAAGGAGATTGAGAAAATCATCACGGAAATAGGGGGAGAAGACATGGATGAGATTGTAAATTTTCAGAGAATAGAGGGGTACTTGAAGGGGAGAAACCGACCGATCAAGCTGATTCTCAGGACAGAAACAGTGTGGAACAGGATCCTCCAAGAGAAACCACGGTTGAAAAGTTCGGAAGAGTACAAGAAGGTGTTCCTAGACAGAGACAGAACACAAACAGAGAGAAAGCAGCTGAGGGAGAGAACAAAAAAGCGAAAGGAGCTAGGAAAGGAGACAAGGATGGAACCAGCAGAGGTCAGTCAGAGCAGAACAGAGCAGCAAGGGCAAGCACACACACAACTATCCTCAGAACCCCACAACCTATCACACCATCCCAACACACAATACAATCCATACCCACAGCTTCCACCCAACCCCCAACCATAGAATCCCACAGTATGCTACCAGGTCTCCCACCCCCACAGGCCCCCCAAACCACAGTGTTGGAAAGGAAACTGAAGGTATGGTACACAAACGCTGATGGAATAACAAACAAGTGGGAGGAGTGGCACAAAAGAGTCAAAGAGGCATCACCAGACATCATAGCAATCACAGAAACCAAGCTTACAGGTATGATAACAGATGCCATCTTTCCAGCGGGATACCAGATCCTGAGAAAAGACAGAAGGAACAGGGGGGGTGGAGGAGTGGCATTGCTGATCAAACACCGATGGAATTTTGATGAGCTGGAGAGAGGAGACAGCGGAGAAGAAAGTGATTACATAACGGGAACACTTCACTCTGGTGGTCCCAAGGTGATAATTGCAGTGATGTATAACCCACCACAGAACAGCAGGAGGCCAAGGCAAGAGTATGACGAGAGCAATAGAGCGATGGTTGACACACTGGCTGCAGTGGCCAGAAGAGCTCATGCATGCAGGGCAAAGCTCCTGATCATGGGCGACTTTAACCAAAAGGAGATCGAATGGGAGAACTTGGAGCCACATGGGGGCCAAGATACATGGAGGGCTAAGATGATGGAGGTGGTACTGGAAAACTTCATGTACCAACATGTAAGGGGCACTACAAGAGAGAGAGGAGAGGATGAACCAGCAAGACTGGACTTAGTATTCACCGTGAGTAGTGCAGATATTGAGGACATCACATATGAAAAACCCCTTGGGGCCAGCGATCATGTGGTTTTGAGCTTCGAATACACAGTAGAGCTACAAGTGGAGGTGGAAGCAGGAAGGCCAGGACAAATGAAACCAAACTACAGGAAAGGGGACTACACAGGAATGAGGAACTTCCTGAATGAGGTTCAGTGGGACAGAGAACTGGCAGGGAAGCCAGTTAATGAGAT
Organism: Cherax quadricarinatus; assembly: GCF_038502225.1. NCBI lineage: Eukaryota > Metazoa > Arthropoda > Malacostraca > Decapoda > Parastacidae > Cherax > Cherax quadricarinatus. The sequence goes on along the minus strand of NC_091332.1, from coordinate 11,629,092 downwards.
GATGGAATATGTAGCAACAATGTGCAAGGAGGCTGAAGAGAGGTTTGTACCCAAGGGTAACAGGAATAATGAAAAAGCCAGGATGAGCCCATGGTTCACCCAAAGATGCAAGGAGGCAAAAACCAAGTGTGCTAGGGAATGGAAGAAATATAGAAGGCATAGGACCCAGGAGAATAAGGAGAGCAGTCGTAGAGCCAGAAACGAATATGCACAGATAAGAAGGGAGGCCCAACGTCAATATGAAAACGACATAGCAGCAAAAGCCAAATCTGACCCAAAGCTGTTATACAGCCACATCAGGAAGAAAACAACCGTTAAGGACCAGGTAATCAGGCTAAGGAAGGAAGGAGGAGAGACAACAAGAAATGACCGTGAAGTATGTGAGGAACTCAACAAGAGATTCAAAGAAGTGTTCACAGAGGAGACAGAAGGGGCTCCAGAAAGACGGAGAGGTGGGGTACACCACCATGTGCTGGACACAGTACACACAACCGAGGAAGAAGTGAAGAGGCTTCTGAGTGAGCTAGATACCTCAAAGGCAATGGGGCCAGATAACATCTCTCCATGGGTCCTGAGAGAGGGAGCAGAGGCACTATGTGTACCCATAACAACAATATTCAATACATCTATCGAAACAGGGAGATTGCCTGAGGCATGGAAGACAGCAAATGTGGTCCCAATCTTTAAAAAAGGAGACAGACATGAAGCACTAAACTACAGACCAGTGTCACTGACATGTATAGCATGCAAAATCATGGAAAAGGTTGTCAGGAGAAGAATGGTGGAACATCTAGAAAGGAATGATCTCATCACCAGCAGCCAACATGGTTTCAGAGATGGAAAATCCTGTGTCACAAACCTACTGGAGTTCTATGACATGGTGACAGCAGTAAGACAAGAGAGAGAGGGGTGGGTGGATTGCATTTTCTTGGACTGCAAGAAGGCTTTTGACACAGTACCACACAAGAGATTAGTGCAAAAACTGGAGGACCAAGCAGGGATAACAGGGAAGGCACTGCAATGGATCAGAGAATACTTGTCAGGAAGACAGCAGCGAGTAATGGTACGTGGCGAGGTGTCAGAGTGGGCACCTGTGACCAGCGGGGTCCCACAGGGGTCAGTCCTAGAACCAGTGCTGTTTCTGGTATTTGTGAACGACATGACGGAAGGAATAAACTCCGAGATGTCCCTGTTTGCAGATGACGTGAAGTTGATGAGAAGAGTTCATTCGATCGAAGACCAGGCAGAACTACAAAGGGATCTGGGCAGGCTGCAGACCTGGTCCAGCAACTGGCTCCTGGAGTTCAATCCCACCAAGTGCAAAGTCATGAGGATTGGGGAAGGGCAAAGAAGACTGCAGACGGAGTACAGTCTAGGGGGCCAGAGACTACAAACATCACTCAAGGAAAAAGATCTTGGGGTGAGTATAACACCAGGCACATCTCCTGAAGCGCACATCAACCAAATAACTGCCGCAGCATATGGGCGCCTAGCAAACCTCAGAACAGCATTCCGACATCTTAATAAGGAATCGTTCAGGACCCTGTACACCGTGTACGTTAGGCCCATATTAGAGTATGCGGCACCAGTTTGGAACCCACACCTAGCCAAGCATGTAAAGAAACTAGAGAAAGTGCAAAGGTTTGCAACAAGACTAGTCCCAGAGTTAAGAGGTATGTCCTATGAGGAGAGGTTAAGGGAAATCAACCTGACGACACTGGAGGACAGGAGAGATAGGGGGGACATGATAACGACTTACAAAATACTGAGAGGAATTGACAAGGTGGACAAAGACAGGATGTTCCAGAGATTGGACACAGTAACAAGGGGACACAGTTGGAAGCTGAAGACACAGATGAATCAAAGGGATGTTAGGAAGTATTTCTTCAGCCACAGAGTAGTCAGGAAGTGGAATAGTTTGGGAAGCGATGTAGTGGAGGCAGGATCCATACATAGCTTTAAGCAGAGGTACGATAAAGCTCATGGTTCAGGGAGAGTGACCTAGTAGCGACCAGTGAAGAGGCGGGGCCAGGAGCTTGGAATCGACCCCTGCAACCTCTACTAGGTGAGTACAACTAGGTGAGTACACACACACACACACACGGGCCAGGAGCTAAGACTCGACCCCTGCAACCACAAATAGGTGAGTACACGCATACGCTGAATGGTACTGCCCTTGATACTGGCCATGTAGTCACAAACTGTAAGGCTGGAGGTGATGTCCTGGGAGACAGTAATAGTAAAGCTGGAGGTGCTGTCCTGGGAGACAGTAATGGTGAAGCTGGAGGTGCTGTCCTGGGAGACAGAAATGGTGAAGCTGGAGATACTGTCCTGGGAGACAGTAATGGTGAAGCTGGAGATTTTGTCCAGGTAGTCGGGAATTATACGCAGGAAGGAATACATATAAATGACCTCATAGGGGACAGGAGCCATAGTAGGGAAACAAGTGTAGTCAAAGATAAGATAAAACCAATATTGCAAACTAGAAATACCGCAGGAAATAGCAAACAAGAGGACTCCAATAGCAATAGTGAGGATAAATTACCAAAAACAACTGGTGGGAGCTCCATTGTTGGTGCTAGGGAGGATAGAAGTAAGACAGGGAAACATGCACCAACAGGGAATACAGTCACAGAAACCCAAGGCAAGCGGAAACCAAGCCTGTGCACATACTATGCACTTGGTATCTGCTGGCATGGGAAATCTGGAAAAACAGATGGGACGTGCAACTATGACCACCCTAGAAAATGCCATGCCCATATGACAACAGGAAAATGCAAACTCCCTTCCTGTAAGCTTTTTCACCCTGAAATGTGTACCTCTTCAGTACAGGAAAGACTGTGCTATAACTTAAATTGCCAGGCATACCATCTAAAGGGGACAAAAAGATACAAAACATCCAGGCCATGGGAAAACCTGGGTAGCCACAGCCACTCAAGAGGGAGAGGTTTTTTAGTGCCAGGAAGGAAAAAAAACTGGCAGGAAATGGCAGAAATCGTACACCAAATCCAGTCATTCCTGGAGTGGAACCACAGTCGATGGCCTCCACTCCAAACCAACAGATACAGATACTAATGCCGGAAAAAAATCCCCCCCCCCAGTACCAACAATACCACCAGTCCGATAACATTCTTCTTTGCAAATATACAGGGTCTAAAGCCAGCAACAAACAACAAAATACCTTTCATCCGTGGACTGCTTGCAGAGGCAAAGGCAATGTTCGCGGCTTTCACTGAGACCCACATAAAGGATCACTTGGACAATGAAATATGGATCCCAGGTTACAACCTATACAGATGTGACAGAGTGAACAGGCAAAAGGGGGGGGTTGGCCTGTACATTGCAGAGTCACTTGTTTGCACAGAACTGCTTAATGCCTCAAATGACATAGTGGAAGTTTTAGCAGTAAAGGTCGAGAACCAAAACCTAGTCATTGTGGTAGTCTACAAGCCTCCGGATGCAACATCCCAGGAATTCCAGGAACAGCTGTTAAAAATTGACCACTGTCTGGAAAATCTTCCAGCTCCTGCACCCAACATCTTGCTCCTGGGGGATTTCAACTTAAGGCACCTAAAATGGAGGAATATAGCAAATAATATTGTTGCAGTAATAACACCAGGAGGCAGCTCTGATGAAAACTCACACTCACACGAGCTTTTAAATCTCTGCACAAAATTCAATTTAAACCAGCAAATAATAGAGCCTACTAGACTGGAGAATACACTAGACCTCATATTCACTAACAATGATGATCTGATAAGAAATGTCACCATATCAAAAACAATATACTCAGATCACAACATAATTGAGGTTCAGACATGTATGCGAGGAGCCCCAGACCGACAAAATGAGACTAGTCACGAGGGAGCATTCACCAAATTCAACTTCAATAACAAAAACATAAAGTGGGACCAAGTAAACCAAGTCCTAACCGATATAAGCTGGGAAGATATACTAAGCAACACAGACCCAAACTTATGCCTAGAACAGATTAACTCGGTGGCACTCGATGTATGCACAAGGCTTATTCCTCTAAGAAAAAAGGAGGAGTAGATGTAAAATAGAGAGACAGGCGCTCCCTTTACAGGCGACGGAAAAGAATAACAGAGCGGCTAAAAGAGGTCAATATATCTGAAATGCGCAGGGAGACACTGGTCAGAGAAATAGCAAGCATCGAACTTAAGCTAAAAGAATCCTTTAGGAGTCAGGAATCGCGGGAAGAACTAAAAGCTATAAATGAAATCGAAAGAAACCCAAAGTATTTCTTCTCCTATGCCAAATCAAAATCGAGAACAACGCCCAGTATTGGGCCCCTACTTAAACAAGATGGGTCCTACACAGATGACAGCAAGGAAATGAGTGAGCTACTCAAGTCCCAATATGACTCAGTTTTTAGCAAGCCGCTAACCAGACTGAGAGTCGAAGATCAAAATGAATTTTTTATGAGAGAGCCACAAAATTTGATTAACACAAGCCTATCCGATGTTATCCTGACGCCAAATGACTTCGAACAGGCGATAAATGACATGCCCATGCACTCTGCCCCAGGGCCAGACTCATGGAACTCTGTGTTCATCAAGAACTGCAAGAAGCCCCTATCACGAGCCTTTTCCATCCTATGGAGAGGGAGCATGGACACGGGGGTCGTCCCTCAGTTACTAAAAACAACAGACATAGCCCCACTCCACAAAGGGGGCAGTAAAGCAACAGCAAAGAACTACAGACCAATAGCACTAACATCCCATATCATAAAAATCTTTGAAAGGGTCCTAGGAAGCAAGATCACCACCCATCTAGAAACCCATCAGTTACACAACCCAGGGCAACATGGGTTTAGAACAGGTCGCTCCTGTCTGTCTCAACTACTGGATCACTACGACAAGGTCCTAAATGCACTAGAAGACAAAAAGAATGCAGATGTAATATATACAGACTTTGCAAAAGCCTTCGACAAGTGTGACCATGGCGTAATAGCGCACAAAATGCGCGCTAAAGGAATAACAGGAAAAGTCGGTCGATGGATCTATAATTTCCTCACTAACAGAACACAGAGAGTAGTCGTCAACAGAGTAAAGTCCGAGGCAGCTACGGTGAAAAGCTCTGTTCCACAAGGCACAGTACTAGCTCCCATCTTGTTCCTCATCCTCATATCCGACATAGACAAGGATGTCAGCCACAGCACCGTGTCTTCCTTTGCAGATAACACCCGAATCTGCATGACAGTGTCTTCCATTGCAGACACTGCAAGGCTCCAGGCGGACATCAACCAAATCTTTCAGTGGGCTGCAGAAAACAATATGAAGTTCAACGATGAGAAATTTCAATTACTCAGATATGGTAAACATGAGGAAATTAAATCTTCATCAGAGTACAAAACAAATTCTGGCCACAAAATAGAGCGAAACACCAACGTCAAAGACCTGGGAGTGATTATGTCGGAGGATCTCACCTTCAAGGACCATAACATTGTATCAATCGCATCTGCTAGAAAAATGACAGGATGGATAATGAGAACCTTCAAAACTAGGGAGGCCAAGCCCATGATGACACTCTTCAGGTCACTTGTTCTATCTAGGCTGGAATATTGCTGCACTCTAACAGCACCTTTCAAGGCAGGTGAAATTGCCGACCTAGAAAATGTACAGAGAACTTTCACGGCGCGCATAACGGAGATAAAACACCTCAATTACTGGGAGCGCTTGAGGTTTCTAAACCTGTATTCCCTGGAACGCAGGAGGGAGAGATACATGATTATATACACCTGGAAAATCCTAGAGGGACTAGTACCGAACTTGCACACGAAAATCACTCACTACGAAAGCAAAAGACTTGGCAGACGATGCACCATCCCCCCAATGAAAAGCAGGGGTGTCACTAGCACGTTAAGAGACCATACAATAAGTGTCAGGGGCCCAAGACTGTTCAACTGCCTCCCAGCACACATAAGGGGGATTACCAACAGACCCCTGGCAGTCTTCAAGCTGGCACTGGACAAGCACCTATAGTCAGTTCCTGATCAGCCGGGCTGTGGCTCGTACGTTGGTTTGCGTGCAGCCAGCAGCAACAGCCTGGTTGATCAGGCGCTGATCCACCAGGAGGCCTGGTCACAGACCGGGCCGCGGGGGCGTTGACCCCCGAAACTCTCTCCAGGTAAACTCCAGGTAAACACACGCACACACACACGCACGCGTGTGTGTGTATGAGTTTGTGTGTGTGTGTGTACTCACCTATTTGTACTCACCTATTTGTGGTTGCAGGGGTCGAGTCACAGCTCCTGGCCCCGCCTCTTCGCTGATTGCTACTAGGTCCTCTCTCTCCCTGCCCCATGAGCTCTATCATACCTCGCCTTAAAACTATGTATGGTTCCTGCCTCCACCACATCACTTTCTAGGCTATTCCATGGCCTGACTACTCTATGACTGAAGAAATACTTCCTAACATCCCTTTGATTCATCTGAGTCTTCAACTTCCAATTGTGACCTCTTGTGTCTGTGTCCCATCTCTGGAACATCCCGTCTTTGTCCACCTCGTCTATTCCGCGCAGTATTTTATATGTCGTTATCATGTCTCCCCTGACCCTCCTGGCCTCCAGTGTCGTCAGGCCGATTTCCCTCAACCTTTTTTCATAGGACAATCCCCGTAGCTCTGGGACTAGTCTTGTTGCAAACCTTTGCACTTTCTCTAATTTCTTGACGTGCTTGACTAGGTGTGGATTCCAAACTGGTGCTGCATACTCCAGTATGGGCCTGACGTAGATGGTGTACAGAGTCTTAAACGAATCCTTACTGAGGTATCGGAACGCTATCCGTAGGTTTGCCAGGCGCCCGTATGCTGCAGCAGTTATCTGATTGATGTGCGCCTCAGGAGATATGCTCGGTGTTATACTCACCCCCAGATCTTTTTCCTTTAGTGAGGTTTGCAGTCTTTGGCCATCTAAACTATATTGTGTCTGCGGTCTTCTTTGCCCTTCCCCAATCTTCATGACTTTGCATTTGGCAGGGTTAAATTCAAGGAGCCAGTTGCTGGACCAGGCTTGTAGCCTGTCCAGATCTCTTTGTAGTCCTGCCTGATCCTCGTCCGATTCGATTCTTCTCATTAACTTCACATCGTCTGCAAACAAGGACACTTCTGAGTCTGTGTGTGTGTGTGTGTGTGTGTGTGTGTGTGTGTGTGTGTGTGTGTGTGTGTGTGTGTGTGTGTGTGTGTGTGTGTGTGTGTGTGATTATGTGTGTGTGTGTATGAATTTGTATGTGTGTGTGTGTGATACACAAATAACCCGCACATAAAAGAGAGAAGCTTACGACGACGTTTCGGTCCGACTTGGACCATTGACAAAGTCACTTTGTCAATGGTCCAAGTCGGACCGAAACGTCGTCGTAAGCTTCTCTCTTTTATGTGCGGGTTATTTGTGTATCGTTCCAGTCACGGTATTGTGCCTTTTTGTTATTTATTTGTGTGTGTGTGTGTGTGTGTGAGAGAGAGAGAGAGACTCAGCAATCAACATTTGCACCAATAACTCACTACAGTTGTGACCGGGTGTGGAAGTGTGAATTGCTCATTACTCTAAAATTTGTTCATGATTGCAGCCATGTATACACGTAAGTAACCATTCTTACAGTATTCATTACCTTTGTAACTTGTGAGTTCATTACCTTTGTAACTTGTGAGTTCATTACCTTGTACCTAGTTCAGCCATCAAAACTTTGGAGCCCGGTCCCTGACCCATTGTGTACCTCTGTAATCTGTAAATACCTTTGTAACTTGTCATGATTGTGACTAGACCTACCTGGAGTTCATTACCTTTGTAAATTGTGAGTTCATTACCTTTGTAAATTGTGAATTCATTACCTCTGTAACTTGCTCAGCTATCAAAACTTTGAGGCCCAGTCCCTGGACCCATTATGTACCTCTGTAATCTTTTGACTACCGCCCACAGGATGGGTATGGGGTGCATAATAAACATATTAAACTAAAAACACGCACACGCACACGCACACGCACACGCACGCGCACACGCGGGATGTACGTGGTTCAATCCCCGGCCGGGTGGAAATGTCGGGCGTTTCCTTACACCTGTTGATCTGTGCTCCAGTTCCCCGAATTAAGCCTGAATGCCTTCCACATCACCCCCCCAGGCGCTGTATAATCCTCTGGTTTTAGCGCTTTCCCCTTGATTATAATAATAATCCTTACACCTGTTATCTCTGTTCCCCTAACAGTAAGTAGCTCCCAGGGTGTTAATCGACTGATGTGGGTTGCATCCTGGGGGACAATACCGAAGGACCCCAATGGAAATAAGACAGATAGTCCTGAATGATGCACTGACTTTCTTGGGTTATCCTGAGTGGTTAAACCTCCGGGGTTAAATATCTTAATAATAATAATAATATATTTACTACAAGTACATGTACAAGGTATACAGTCCTAGCTGACAACAATGACATACTACTATATAGAAAGCCCCTTGCTATACTGAGCATTTCAAGCAAATTAGGTCGGTGTCCCAGAATGCGACCCACACCAGTCAACTTAACACCCAGGTACCCATTTTACTGATGGGTGTAATAAAGTTAGTAGAATTACCGACAATATGTAAAGTAAAAGGACACAATTATATCACACAAATGTTAAACCTAACTTTGTTATTTTTTTTAAATACATTACCTAACAGAATACTCCATTCTACTGAATGAACAGCAATGCATGCAACCATAGGACCTGTCTTTGTAATACTCATTTGTATTTTATAGTTATCTGTTTACAATAATGTCTTATCACTGATTTCATCATTGCTTAGTTAATCTTAAGTTAATTTTAAGCCAGCCCGTAATGCTATGCATATAAGTGGCTTTGGCATGCTGCTCTTACCTGTATTTTTTGTACCTCTGTTTGTATGCTAAAATGTATGCTATGCTAATGTGACATTTTTATTGTGGCAAACAATAAAAATGTCACATTAGTTGCACTTGTCCATTACTCTATAATTTGTTCATGATTGTAGCCAAAGTATAAACGTAAGTAACCATTCTACAGAATTCATTACCTTTGTAACTTGTGAGCTCATTACCTTTGTACCTAGTTCAGCTATCAAAACTTTGGGGGCCCAGTCCCTGGACCCATTACGTACCTCTGTAATCTGTAAATACCTTTGTAACTTGTCATGATTGTGACCAGACTTACCTGGAGTTCATTACCTTTGTAAATTGTGAGTTCATTACCTTTGTAAATTGTGAGTTCATTACCTTTGTAAATTGTGAGTTCATTACCTTTGTAAATTGTGAGTTCATTACCTTTGTAAATTGTGAGTTCATTACCTCTGTAACTTGCTCAGCTATCAAAACTTTGGAGTCCAGTCCCTGGACCAATTATGTACCTCTGTAATCTTTTGACTACCGCCCACAGGATGGGTATGGGGTGCATAATAAACATATTAAACTAACTGTCCTTTTACTTTACTTACTGATGGGTGAACATAGACAACAGGTGTAAAGAAACACGCCCAACGGATGGGAATCGAACCCAGACCCTCGCCATGAGAAGCGATAGCTTTAGCCACCAGGCTAAAAAAAAAAAAAAAAAAAAAAGGAAAAAAAGGCTTGTATGTGGCATAAACTGTGAGCTGCTCTTACAACCCCAGACACGAAGACTTGAGCGCGGACGTTGGTGTAGTGTAGACGAGTTAACTTGGGAGTGAGAGGCTGGAGTTTACTGGTGTTTAGGACTGAGGTTCACTTGATTTAATTTAGGAACTTCATGTTCCCGTTTCTTTTTTCGTGGAAGGAAGCTCTGTTTTTTTTCCTAACTGCACGTATCCTCAGGAAGACGTACCTGCCCATATTTGGGCAATATTTTTTTTTCCTGGACTCCAGGGAGGCAAGGCTCAGTGTGCACGCTTTAGTAGTCCTTAAACATCAACAACGATAAGAACTGCGTGTATAGTTAAGAAGATAAGATAAAATATTACCTTCGACTCCTAGGTGTGAGAGTTACTTCTTAGACAGGAACTCTGCCAAGATGTTGAGATGGCAGCCAGTGAAGTTTGTGCTGGGTCACCCTAGCAGAGGCAAGGTTATCTTTGGTCACCCTGGCATAGGCAGGGCGATGCTGGGTCACCAGGAGTCACACATTGCAGCATTAGGTGTGACTCGGGGTTTCAGCACTACCACCCAGGACAGCTGTACCAGCCCCCAGGTCAGTGGTCAGGGCTCAGCTAAGATAACACAACCTGGCTCATCAGACACATTTGCTGGAACTTGTCAAGGACCCTTATGGAAATGTCACTTGTCTGACTCATTTTTTTTTATATAAGTAACAAGTTGGCCGTCTCCCACCGAGGCAGGGTTACCCAAAAAGAAAGAACATCCCCAAAAAGAAAATACTTTCATCATTCACTGTATAGCCCTTGTGGCTTAGCGCTTCTTTTTTATTATAATAATAATTTCATCATTCAACACTTGCACCTCACTCATACACAATTACTGTTTTTGCAGAGGTGCTCGGAATACAACAGTTTAGAAGCATATTAAAGATATACAACATATTCCTCCAAACTGCCAATATCCCAAACCCCTCCTTTAAAGTGCAGGCATTGTACTTCCCATTTCCAGTACTCAAGTCCGGCTATATAAATAACCGGTTTCCCTGAATCCCTTCACTAAATATTACCCTGCTCACACTCCAACAGATCGTCAGGTCCCAAATACCATTCGTCTCCATTCGCTGTATAATCCTTGTGGCTTAGCGCTTCTTTTTGATTATAATAATAATAATCCATTCACTCGTATCTAACACACTCACGCACGCTTGCTGGAAGTCCAGGCCCCTCACCCACAAAACCTCCTTTACCCCCTCCCTCCAACCTTTACAAGGACGACCCCTACCCCGCCTTCTTTCCCCTACAGATTTATACGCTCTCCATGTCATTCTACTTTGATCCATTTTATCTAAATGACCAAACCACCTCAACAAACCCTCTTCAGCCCTCTGACTAATACTTTTATTAACTCCACACCTTCTCCTAATTTTCACACTCCGAATTCTCTGCATAATATTTAGACCACACATTGCCCTTAGACAGGACATCTCCACTACCTCCAACTGCCTCCTCACTGCAGCATTTATAACCCAAGCTTCATGCCCATATAAGAGTGTTGGTACCACTATACTTTCTTACATTCCCTTCTTTGCCTCCATAGATAATATTTTTTGTCTCCACATATACCTCAATGCACCACTTGCCTTTTTTCCTTCATCAATTCTATGGTTAACCTCATCCTTCGTACATCCATCCACTGACACATCAACTCCCAAATATCTGAAAACATTCACTTTTTCCATACTCCTCCTCTCCAGTTTGATATCCAATTTTTCTTTATCTAAATCATTTGATACCCTCATCACCATACTTTTTTCTATGTTCACTTTGAACTTTCTACCTTTACACACACTCACAAACTCGTCCACTAACCTTTGCAACTTTTCTTTAGAATCTCCCATAAGCACAGTATCATCAGCAAAAAGTAACTGTGTCAATTCCCATTTTGTATTTTTAGTTATCTTAGGTAATTTACACTGTGATAATTGTACTTATGTGTACCTGTGCCTAAATAAATTTGCTTAAAATCTGTCCCTTTGTTCCAGCAGCATTACTTGTATCTATACCCACACATGGGATGTTCCTTATGACATTTCAATCTGTACACAGATAATCCGCACATAGGAGAGAGGAGCTTACGACAATGTTTCGGTCCAACTTGGACCATTTACAAAGTTGTAAGCTCCTCTCTCTTATGTGCGGGTTATTTGTGTATTGTTCTAATTACAGTATTGTGTCTTTTTGTTCAATACTTGTATCTGCTGATATGAAAAGGCCTGGACAATATATGTTGACACTCATCTTTAATTGTGCCTATGGCAACCCTGTATATATTTCAAATAAGTTATAGAAGTATGTTGATCAGGGACTTAACCATAAAATATTTTTCATAAACCATACCCCCGGCCGGGATTGAACCCGCGGTCATAGTCTCAAAACTCCAGCCCGTCGCGTTAGCCACTAGACCAGCTAGCCACGCTAGCTGGAGATTCGTCTGTAAAAACTTGCATTTGTGGTCACAGAGGTGCCTGTGCTAACTTTCCTATGGTGTAGAAATGTACCTAGTTGGATGAATCTTATTGTGGCTAGCTGGTCTAGTGGCTAACGCGATGGGCTGGAGTTTTGAGACTCTATGACCGCGGGTTCAATCCCGGCCGGGGGTATGGTTTATTTGCAATCGTGTCATTACGATTTCTTGAGTCAGAAATATTTTTCATGTACGGTAAATGTTATGGCTTTCTCTTTACCATTTCAGAGTTCATTCTATGTCCTCTCAGGCATTCCCAGTAGTTATATGTACTTTCCTGCTCTGATATCTCATCTACCATGAAGTACGATGTTAGCATAGAATATTGTAGACATGACAAATTCTTTAAAATAAACCATCATGTGCCTGACTTCTCTTATTTTGGAAATTCTTTTAATTCATCTTGCTTTTTCTGTGCTTGGCTATGTTAATTTCTTGTATTTGCTAAATAATAGGTCATGTGATGTTCTTCTAATGTCTTTTATTTATTCTCATTCTTTGAAATGATCTTAATGTTTTGTACATTGTTCTTATTAACCATATGCAAGTAGTAAGAATTTGTTTCCTTTGCTCAGGGGAAGTTATTGATAGCAGTTTTTCATTCAAGTTTTAGTATGTGGTAATCAACACAAGTTCATATGACACCCTTATACAGTGGACCCCCGCATAACGATTACCTCCGAATGTGACCAATTATGTAAGTGTATTTATGTAAGTGCGTTTGTATGTGTATGTTTGGGGGTCTGAAATGGACTAATCTACTTCACAATATTTCTTATGGGAACAAATTCGGTCAGTACTGGCACCTGAACATACTTCTGGAGTGAAAAAATATCGTTAACCGGGGGTCCACTGTATTTTTATCTGTGTGCTACATGTGTGGCTTATTTCCACTGTGGCCTTTTCATCCCAGTCGCAGGAAATGACCCGCAACAGTTGACAACGGAAATCTTATGATAATACAATGCATCAAAACTTTGTTGGACACTTGTGTTATCCTAGTTTAAATCTACATAGTATTTTTTGGCTGAATTCCATTGCTAGTATCATGAAATTATAATAAATTTTGAATGAGTAAGGCATCTTCCTGCTGGTTCCATATCCTGATTGTTGGTAAGGAAGCCGATGGTGGAACAACAGGTCCTGGTTTCATTGCTTCTTGAGCTAGTTAGGTAGTGTTAATCATGATGCATTACATTTGAGCTGAGGCCAAAAATATTGGCAGGCAGCATATTCAAAGGCATTAAAAATTGTGTGTACAATTAGGTATAAGTCAGATATGTACATCCTTGTCATATACATACTAGTTCAGTGAACATAGTTTGAGGGCTAAAAACTTAATAAAATCTTTATTCCTGATTTTGACTTAGGGTTTACATCAAGCCTCCTTCACTGTAACAAAAAGTACAGAATGTAGCATTAACAGGAAAATGGGTGGTGTGCGATTGTTTTCCTGGTTTCTTGAACAGTTTTTTGACATGCAGTTTTCATGGATTCTGTGAGCTTTAAAGTATATGAGCTTTTTCAGTACTACTATATGAAAGCAGATAAATGTTCATTTCAAGATCAACACCGGATCTCTTGTTTTTAGTTAGTTTTATGCAGCCATTGCTTGTACATATTTACATCCTCGATGATGCACTGACTTCTTAGATTATACTGGGTGGCTAACCCTCCCCTGGTTAGAAATCCAAACAAACCTTTATCTTAGACAGTCTTGAGTTGTTTTGTCAGGTGATGCCACACTTGCAGTTGATGAGATTTTGCCATCGTGTTGCACTGTTTTATAACTTAAATTCCTTGTTTCATTGCTTGTTGATAAAGAAGTGTTTTAAAGATGATTATGTAACTACTAAGCAGTAGAAGGGTGTGAGTCGATTGTTTCTTTATCAGCTCGTGTGCCACACATTTGATCACCTGACGCTGTTACATATTTCACTCTACAATTTTTGTTTTTATACCTTAAAATCTTTGTTTTATGTAGCTTTCTCCAGGCCAACTTTATGAAGTGAAGGGAAATTTTCCAAGTGAAAACCAACCCAAATTAAATTTTTTCCAACATTAGCTACATTAAACACAGGTTGGAGCCAAGTACTAATAATTTTAGGATGTATATATGATTAGCATTCTAAAAAAAAAAATACCCAAAGTAAACACATGTTATAAAAGGCCTGTCTATTATATTTTTAAATACTGTAACCATAAATACTGTATATACTACATTTCTGTGTAGACTTCTTTGTTAGGTTAAAAAATTCCTTGTTTTAAAACCATCCCATTTTGATGGCACATTATCAGAGTAATTTGAAGAGGAAGGTAATGTAGAAGGTAAATATTAAACCAATAATTTTAATATGTTAAAAAAAATGTTTTATACAGTACACATTAGTTTTTTATTTCTAATTTAATTCAACAATTGGTGTATATTACCTACATTTGTTCCAGATTCATGCCATTTTGTATTATTTTCTGTGTGAGAGACCTAAATGAAGGACATCAACTTACAAATGCCTTAATTTAGATAACAATCTTTGACTTGGGAAACATCATAGCAGACTACAGGGCATATTGTGCTAATCAAAATGACTCTTTCCTAGGTGCAAGAGGCAAGGGATGATGGTCCTGCACAACAGCCTACCACCTTGAAACCAACACATCAACCATTTGTCAAAAATCTCTTCCTGGGCAAGTAAGGAGGACTGTTTTCTACCATTACCAAGAAGGCCCCAAGTTGCAATGAATATTAGAACTCCTGGTTAAGAATAAATATTTAATTAAGAATATAGAATATGAGCATTAGCATTAAAAATATTATGAATAAGGATACAAGAAAATTAAGAATCAGTAAGAATAAGAATTTATGAGGTAGTGGACAAGACAGCAACCAACCAGGAAAATACTGATACTGCTGTCTTGTGATATGAATGTGAATCATATGACTGCTGAAAATGACCTTAGAGAATGAAATGTACAGTTTCTATTTTTGTGCTGTTTTTGTCTGCATGTGGATTTTCATAATTCACTGACAGATGTTTACTACATACACAAATAACCCGCACATAAAAGAGAGAAGCTTACGACGACGTTTCGGTCCGACTTAACAAATAAGTACAGTACTTACTTCACTAGTTAACACAATAGTTAAAAAGTTTATTAGAAGTGGTACTTCTATACAGTAAACTTTTAAGTACAGTAGCTGTAAAGGGAAACTATGTACTGGTATGACGACGTTTCGGACTGAAACGTCGTCATAAACTTCTCTCTTTTATGTGCGGGTTATTTGTGTATCGTTCCAGTCACGGTATTGTGCCCTTTTTTGTTGCTTACTACATTTTCATGTTTTATCATAAGCCTTTTAAATTTTTGCAGTGGCATGATTATAAACGTGTACAGTGGCAAATAAATCTTAAAAAGTTCTACAGTCATTATACACACATTTTTTGCTTTTCTGTGTTGGGGAACACATGACATATGTCATTCTATTTTGTTTCATCCTCACCAAATGCCTGAACCACCTCAGCAACCCTTCTTCAGCCCTCTGGATAATACGTTTAGTAACCCTTCACCTCCTAATCTCCAAACTATGGATTCTCTGCATAATATTCACACCACATGTTGCCCTCAGACACATCTTCTCCAATGTCTCCAGCCTTCCTTCAGGAACTTTTCTTTTCTGTAAAAGTTAATTACTTTGCTGAATGCTACCCCCTGTAATGTTCTGAGATATTGGCACCAACCCCAGCATTCTCATCAACACTCTTGACCATGGTGCCTAATTTAACCATTGAATTTACATGGTCATATTCTTATCAGATATTTTCCCTGCTATGTAATCATATTACAGTATAACATATCTGTTGTTTTTTACTCAAGGTTTGACAAGAAAATGTTGACATTCCCAGAAGTGTTGGACAGGGATCAACATGAACTGTTACATGAAATGATTGCTCCCATTGAACGATTCTTTATAGAGAAAGGTAAGCCCTATTCTAATCTTGATTTCAGGCTCTTCAGTTTTTCTAGCTTCTCCTTTTTTTTTTTTTTGAGCTTTGTTTTTTCATTTTAATGTATAGGCTTGCTTGCTCTTGCACTTTCCATCTGTTTATCAAACCTATACTGCATACAAGTTCTCAGTGCAGTCATTATTGTAATTTTCAACTTTTCGTAACTACTTTCCTTAAACTTTAGAAATATTCAAAATTTCTTTGGATCCCAATGTAGCTCATAACTATAATGTTTAAATCTTAATTTTCTAATACCAGTACATAGTTTCCCTTTACAGCTACTGTACTTGAAAGTTTAAGAACATAAGAATGGAGGAACACTGCAGAAGGCCTACTGCCCCATGCGAGGCAGGTCCTTATTAAAACGACTACTACCTAAAGCTTCCCTAGAAATAACTCCCGTACCCAATGACACCAATCAAACCCAGCCCCTCCCACTCATATATTTGTCCAGTCTCTTAAAGCTACCCAAGGTCCTAGCCTCTATCACCCCACTGGGAAGACTGTTCCACGCGTCTACAACTCTGTTAGAAAACCAGTACTTACCTATGTCCTTTCTAAATCTAAATTTATCCAACTTAAATCCATTATTCCTGGTTCTTACCTGGTTCGACACCCTCAGTACTTATTAATATCTCCCTTGTTTATGCCCGTCATCCACTTATACACTTCACTGATATCTCCCCTCATTCTACGCCTCTCCAGAGAGTGGAGATTTAAGGCTTTGAGTCTATCTTCATACGGGAGATTCCTTACACAGTAAATCATTTTAGTCATTCTTCTCTGTATGTTCTCTAATGAGTCTATATCCATCCTGTAGTAAGGGGGCCAAAACTGAGCAGCATAATCTAAATGAGGCCTCACTAGTGATGTATAGAGCTGTAAAATAACTTTTGGACTTCTGTTACTTATACTTCTTGAGATAAATCCAAGTAATCTGTTGGCCTTGTTGTGCACACTAAGGCACTGCTGTCTTGGCTTTAGATTTCTGCTTACCATGACTCCCAAGTCTTTTTCATATTCTGTATGATCAAGCTCTACTTCACCTAGATTATAGCTTCAAGGGTTATTTTCATTACCAAGGGCAAGTACCTTACACTTATCCACATTGAACTTCATCTGCCATTTTTCAGACCAAGACATTAATTTGTCCAAATCGTCCTGGAGTTTATTGATATCCTCCTCAGAGTGAATTATGCGGCCTATCTTTGTATCATCAGCAAATTTACTCATGTCACTCATAATCCCTTCATCAAGGTCATTAATGTAAATTATGAACAAGAGAGGGCCTAAAACTGATCCTTGTGGAATGCCACTAGTGACTAATCCCCATTCAGATTTCACTCCATTAATGGTAACTCTCTGCTTTCTATTGGTAAGCCATGCCTCAATCCATGCTAGAACTTTACCTCCTATACCATGAGCTGCCACTTTTCTTAAGAGTCTCTTGTGAGGTACTCTATCGAAGGCTTTAGTAAAATCCAAATAAACAACATCATATTCCTTATCACTGTCAACTGCCTCAAATGTTCTATTGAAGAACGTCAGTAAGTTTGTCAGGCAGGAACAACCTCTCGTGAATCCATGCTGAGATTCATTTATCAAGTTATGCTCTTCAAGGTGACTTCTGATAATGTCATCTATAATTGATTCTAATAACTTGCCCACTATAGATGTCAGGCTTATTGGATGGTAATTTGAAGGAGTGGACTTATCCCCTGATTTGAATATAGGAACCACATTAGCCATCTTCCACAACTCTGGCACAACACCGGTAAGGATGGACGCATTGAATACACTCGTTAATGGCTGACTAAGCTCCATCTTGCATTCCTTAAGTACCCTGGAAAACAACTCATCGGGTCCCGGGGACTTATTTTGCTTCAGTTTGTCTATCTGTTTAATAACCATGTCCCTCGTGACAGTAATATTAGTTAACTTAAATTCATCAGGAACTAAATAATTGTTAATTACTGGAATCTCATTTACATCTTCCTGTGTAAAAACTGACAAAAAATAGTCATTAAATAAGGAACACATTTCCAGTTCATTATCTGTCAGCTGTCCATTCCCAGTTTTCAGAGGTCCTACTTTTTCCTTCACCTTCGTCCTATACTCTTGAAAGAACCCCTTTGGATTAGTCTTTGATTCATTAGCAACTCTAATTTCATAGTCACGTTTAGCCTTTCTAATCGCCTTTTTTACTTCTCTTTTAAGCTGAACATATTGGTCAGTAAGGTTAACCTCTCCTCTTCTGATGCGCCTATAAATTCCCCTTTTCTCCCCTAATAGATGCTTTAGCCTCCTGTTAACCCATTTGGGATCGTTATTATTAGACCTAATTTCTCTCTGGGGAATGTATATACTCTGGGCACTGTGTGCATTATTAAGAAAACAATCATAAAAGCAGATCCCTTCATATTCATAAGTATGATTATCGTCAATAAAATCATTAGCTAGATAACCCCAATCAAGATTAGACAGATGTTCCCTAAGTCTATTATAATCGGCAGAACGAAAATCAGGGATTTTTACTGTATTATCATTATTCTTGCATTCCCAATTAATGCTAAAAGTGATGGATTTGTGATCACTTGCGCCAAGCTCTTCAGTGATCTCCAGATTATTCACGAGTGTTTCCTTATTTGACAAGACTAGGTCTAGCAAATTATTACCCCTGGTAGGCTCAGTTACACTCTGAAAGTTTACTGTATAAAAGTACCACTTCTAATAAACTTTTTAACTATTGTGTTAACTAGTGAAGTAAGTACTGTACTTCTTTGTTAATATCATTCTGGATGTTAATAACTAATGTTATTCATCTGCTAGTCCCCATTTCAGTATATGTATGGGAATTTGAGAGTTTCATTATCTAAAATTTCACAATAGATTAAATACTAATGATTGGACACCATGAGTTTAGCTCTGCTATTGTAGCTACAAATCAATATAAAATGAAATACTTTCAGCAAAAGCAGTTTCACCCTTCAAATGTAAGATCAAAAAACAAATTTAACAGTTATAAAAATTATGCTTATTATGCATGTAATATGATCTTCGGGTGTTAGTAAACTCTCAGTAAATGATGATACAGTAACTGAAGCTATATGGAACAAACACACAACAGACACGTTAACTGAAAGTTGGTTGTTATATGTCCGTAATGGCAAATTGAAATTTGGTCAAGAAATGAAAAACATTACATTACAATTGTTTTTGGAGTGATGTTTAGATTTTTTCTCTTTCTGAATCAAATATATTCATTACAGTATATGAAAATGCTCGTGGTGACATATTGTAATAAACTTTCCCCTAAACAAATCCAACACTTTTTCATAGGCCTGTGAGGACTACCATTTGACTGTGACATCCAGTTAATCGTAGTGCAGTTAAGAGAGCGCAGTACTTTTAATCCATTATTTATATATACTATAGTATGTTATAATTGTATATAGTCATACTAGAGTGAATGTAATCTTTGTATAAAGAGAGTCTTTTTATTCAGATTTGCTCAATAAATGCATACTGTTTTACTGTGATTATTTTTATGTAGCCTACAGTCAGTGAAAATAAATAAAGAATACATAGGTAGTAGGTTGGTAGACAGCAACCGCCCAGGGAGGTACTACCGTCCT
Source organism: Cherax quadricarinatus (assembly GCF_038502225.1). Taxonomy (NCBI): domain Eukaryota; kingdom Metazoa; phylum Arthropoda; class Malacostraca; order Decapoda; family Parastacidae; genus Cherax; species Cherax quadricarinatus. The sequence goes on along the minus strand of NC_091332.1, from coordinate 11,609,331 downwards.
GCCAAGTGAGTGTAAAACGAAAGCCTGTAACTGTTTTACATGATGGTAGGATTGCTGGTGTCCTTTTTTCTGTCTCATGAACATGCAAAATTTCAGGTACGTCTTGCTACTTCTACTTACACTCAGGTCACACTACACATACATGTACAAGCGTATATATACATACCCCTCTGGGTTTTCTTCTATTTTCTTTCTAGTTCTTGTTCTTGTTTATTTCCTCTTATCTCCATGGGAAAGTGGAACAGAATTCTTCCTCCGTAGGCCATGCGTGTTGTAAGAGGCGACTAAAATGCCAGGAGCAAGGGGCTAGTAACCCCTTCTCCTGTATATATTACTAAATTTGAAAGGAGAAACTTTGGTTTTTTTTTTTGGGCCACCCCGCCTCGGTGGGATACGGCCGGTGTGTTGAAAGAAAGAAAGAAAGATGTATTCCAAATTAGGAAACATGCATGAATGTTTTCTGTTAAATTGTTTTTGACTTACAAATACTATTATTTTTTCTTTAGTGGATGGAGCCAAGATTGATAAGGAAGCCAGTATTCCTCCTGAAACACTCCAAGGATTAAAAGAATTAGGCCTATATGGCCAGCAGATTCCAGAAGAATATGGTGGTCTTGGGCTGGGGGCCACAGAATATGCACGCATTGCTGAAATTCTTGCACTGGATGGATCTATAGCTGTTACACTTGCTGCTCACCAAGCCATTGGATTAAAGGTATCTTCCATGTTGCAATGTGTCATATTAGCATCATATATACAGTGATACCTCTCATATCCGAACTATATGGGCCGAGACTGATTCGGAAATGTGGAGTTTCCAGATACACGAGGGGAAAAAATGCGTATCCGCATCGTCATTTGCCATCGGTGATGGTGTTGTAGGTTTAAAAACTGAGTCCAACGTCGTCTGGCAGTGGGACCAGACACTCTGGACTCGATTAACAGCCTCCCAGATTTCACAGACCACAGGACCATAACTTTTCAAATGGGCTGTGGACAGTGGATGCTCCAAATACTCCAAAAGTGTTTCGACACCTGCCCTTACTGCTGAAGTTTTTGATCTTGGAGGCATTGGGTCGTCATTGTCATTGTCACTTTCGGAATGTTCCAGGTGTAACACTGATTCTGAAATCTCTGCATCCGTCAGAGATTGCTCACACTAACCAGTCCTGCACGTCGTCTTCTGTAGTTTCTTGCCCCAACCTTGGACCAACCTGCATCCACATGCAACAATATTTCCCTTTTTTCTTTTTTTTTCCTAGAGCAAATACATTCCTGGCCCTCTTTGGTGCCATACACAAGATAGCTAGGACAAAATAGCTGTAATAATGCTAAAAGGAAGGTGAAGAGCACGTCTCCTAGTGATCAACTGGTACACTAAAGTGTGCGCCAAGTTTAATTCAGCCTTCCGCCATATCCAAATGGCTGTTCGGATATGTTGGTAATAATTTTAGAATTTGGCCCTTTCCCAGGGCCTGTTTGGATATTGGCAAGGGTCGGATACAGGCAGGCTAGATATGTGAGGTACCACTGTACATAGAATCCTGATATAAAGCTCATCACTGTGTGTCTTTGCACATTAAAGCACAGTGCCATCATGAAATCACAAAGTGATTTTGTTTGACAGACTTAGTGAGGCTAGGAAAATAAACATGAGAGTAGTTCTGAGTTAGTTTAATTCATGTAGAGGTGGAACCCTTGTTTACATCAGAATATAGGCTGCTGAATATTTGAAAACTTGATTGGTTATGGTTTTTCCCAGGCTTTTTTTTTTTATATTTTGCCTTTATTTTCAGGGCATCCTGATTACAGGAAATCAAGAACAGAAGAAAAAATACTTGCCTCGCTTAGCATGTGGTGAGTGGACAGCAGCATTTTGCCTTACAGAACCCAGTAGTGGGTCTGATGCTGCCTCCATTCAGTCCCGTGCTACACTTTCAAAGGATGGTAAAACCTGGTTGCTGAATGGAAGTAAGATCTGGATATCTAATGGTGGCTCAGCAGACTTGTTGACTGTCTTTGCTAAAACTCCTGTAAGCATTTGTTAAAGCTGTATGATGCAATTTACTTATTATTTACCAATCTGTTGAAATGAAAAAAAAAAAATAGGAGTTCTTGATTTTTGTGATTTTGATTTTGTTTATATTTCTATTGCCTAAAGATAAAACCCAAAGTAGATTTTTTATGAACTCAACTAAAGAAATATCCTGGAAATCTTAACAGGGAATCAAATAATATTAACTTTAAAGCATACTGTAAAGGTAGATTTCTAAAAAAAAAAAAAAATCAATGTAAAAATTCTTATTGAATAATACTTAAAATTATGGTTTGATGCTACTGGAAAGGTAGATTTCTGAAAAAAAAAATTGATGTAAAAATTCCCATTGAATAATACTTAAAACTATGGTTTGATGCTAAAATTAGTAAAGCAATGTAATAAGGCATTTACAGTATCTCTGGTGTAGAAAGTTTTTTGTTTTTACGTCTTCAAAATTATTATGCTTAAAAGCATAATAATTTTGTTTAGCTAAGTAAGGCAGGTCTCAAAATGTTATATTTCTTTTTTATATAATCCACTTGGTAGCAAAAAATCTTATACTATAGACAGTCGCATTAAGCTATCCTTTAACTGTATTAGATGATCACTAAAAATTTCTAACAATGGCAGCAGCAAGAGGGGCTATAGCCTCCCTATAATCTTTATCAGCCCTTCCACTGCCCCCACAATTAAAAATAAAAATAAATAACCCAGCTTCAGGACAAGTTCCCCAGCCTTCCTGCCAACCAGATTACCACCCTGAAACCATCCGATATAGAAATTCATGAGATGCCCCTGATCTCTTGTCTGCATTAAAGTAAAAAAAATTATCTACTACTGAGGCTTTCATGTATACTTTGACTAAATATTAGCAAAGTTCCTTAACATGGAGGGTAGTATTATATACAGTGGACCCCTGCATAACGATTACCTCCGAATGCGACCAATTATGTAAGTGTATTTATGTAAGTGCGTTTGTACGTGTATGTTTGGGGGTTTGAAATGGACTAATCTACTTCACAATATTTCTTATGGGAACAAATTCGGTCAGTACTGGCACCCGAACATACTTCTGGAGTGAAAAAATATCGTTAACTGGGGGTCCACTGTATTTGGTACTTAGATTAGTTATCATCATTACTTGGATTCTCTACAGCTGTTGAATTAATTCACTGAGTTTGTCAGTGTTCTTATATCATGGAAAATATTGCCTTCTTTGGTGCCAGAGTCATAGATAAAATCTGATCTGCTCACATCAGGGCCAGGAGTTTTCAGGAACATTCGAATTTTGGTATACAGTGAAACCCCAAAATTTATGGGCTTTAGGTTCCTTGAGGGGTGCCCTTAATTCAGGATTGGTGAAAATTCCCAAATTTTGTCGGTTATAATATTGTAGTGTGTCTTACGTTCATTTGTTATTGATGTAAGTATTGCTCACACAGATCAGTGTTTTAAGCACAATGCCCTCGAATATTCAATGAGCAGCAAGTTTTGGGCTAGACATGAAAGAATGGATCTGTGCAGTAAGTGTGCACAATGTAAAAAATTCCTGCCTCATGCAGTGCATAACGAGGAAGAGCAAACCTGACCTTGTCTTTGGCTGAGAAGAGCAACTTTGAGGTGTTTTCTAGGATGGTTTTTGTGGTTTTTATTGGCTGTTCCTTTGGGATCATTTGATAGAATTGACCAGAAGTAGCTAGAAATAAGAGCCAAAATTAGTTTTGACAGTTTCCCTAAAAAAAGGGTAAGAGACCCCTACTCTCCTTCCCAATCTGTTTTATGGGTTTTTACTAGGTCTACTTCCAGTATTGGGATGACCTAAACCATGATTAATCATTACTGGTAATATTTTATTAATCTGAGAAATTGGATAAAACTTTGTTTTGTGTGATGATGGCCTGGTCATGGACTAGGCTATTGGAGCATTGACCCCAGAAAACCCTCCAGGTATACTTCAGTTATAGATTCAAAATGGAGGGCAACTGTAATATAGGAGGGGCCTGGGGACATGATTAACGAGCAGAGGATAGGTTGCTGTAGATGCTGAAGTGCATATAGTGTTTATTTTGGATTCTGATTTTAAATTGGTACAGTGGACCCCTGACTTATGATATTAATCCGTTCCTGAGAGCATATCGTAAGACGAAATTATCGTAAGTCGAATTAACTTTCCCCATAAGAAATAATGGAAATCAAATTAATCTGTTCAAGACACCCAAAAGTATGAAAAAAAAAAATGTTAAAATGACACCTTTATTGAAGAGTATTATTGAGTGATGAGATACTGTTTGTCTTGAACACTGGGATTTTCAGAGTGATACATGAGTAAAGGCTTCACTTTGCAATCCCCACTAACATTACAACAAAACAAGAAAGTTAGCCTGTCTTTCATAGGCTTGTGTCCTGGGAGTGCCTTTTCCTCCTGAGTAATGTAGGTCCTGTTTGGCATTTTCTTCCAGAACAGGCCTGTTTCGTCACAGTTGAACACCTGTTGAGGTTGGAATTTTTCAGTTTCTCCATGCCTCATCACACTGTGTATGCCACTACGATTCTTAACTCTCTCAAACCAACTTTTGCTGGCGTTAAATTCACCAGTGTGAGCACTAGTTCCAGGCATTTATTCCTGTTCACATGGGTGTTAGTCTACTGGTGTGGGTCGCATACTGGGGGACAAGATTAAAGACCCCAGTGGAAATAAGTTATGACTCGCTGACTTTCTTGGGTTATCCTGGGTGGCTAACCCTCTGGGGTTAATTGTTTCTCGGCAATTGTTTCTCGTTAAGCCACACCAACAACAGTCTCTCCACATCTTCGACTGGTACAGCTGACGGTGGTGCAGCAACAGCTGACGGTGCTGCAGCAGCAGCTGACCATGGTACGATAGTATTTCAATAGTATTTCTCACCCTTTTTACCACAGGGTTGGCACTAGAAGCTTTCTTTGGGCCCATGGTGGCTTATTTAGCAGTTACAAGCATTATAAACAATGGAATAATACAAAATGTATCGAATGTATGCATGAAACCGGCCATCCTGGCTTGTAAACAATGACAGCAGGGCAGCTGAGGCGCTTACGCTGGACGGACAGGTTCAGGACGAATCACGTTGGGCGAGTTTTTTATCATTAGCCAAGCGAAAATTTTATGCTCAAACACTTCGTTGGGCGGATTTAACGTTATGCGATGCATTCGTTAGCCGAGGGTCCACTGTACTATACAGTGGACCCTCGGGTAATGATGACATTGGCTAGTGATAAAATCGGATGGCGATGCGTTTTAGCATAAAAATATTGGCTCGGCCAACAATAAAAAACGCGGTTAAGGACAATCGTCCCGAATGCGTCCGTCTGGCCTGAGTGCGCCTCAGCTGCCCTGCCTTCAGCTAGTGTGACATTGTTTACAAGCCAGTGCGGATGGTTCCACGCATACATTCAATACATTTTGTATTATTTCATTGTTTTTAGTGCTTGTAACTGCTAAATAAGCCACCATGGGCCCAAGAAAGCCTCTAGTGCCAACCCTGTGGTAAAAAGGGTGAGGTGTACAATCGAATTGAAGAAAGAGATAATCTCAAAGTATGAAAGTGGAGTGCGTGCCTCCAAGCTGGCCTGGTTGTACAACAAACCCCAATCAACCATCAATACTATCTTGGCCAACAGAAAGGCAATCAAGGAAGCTGTTGTTGCAAAAGGTGCAAGTACGCTTACAAAACAGAGATCGCAAATACTCAAAGATGTGGAGAGACTGTTATTGGTGTGGATCAACGACAAACAATTATCAGGAGATGGTGTTTCAGTCAATCATATGTGAAAAGGCAAGGCAGTTGCATGCTGATCTCATTAAGAAAATGCCTGGAACTAGTGCTGATGTTAGTGATTTTAAGGCCAGCAAAGGTTGGTTTGAGAGATTTAAGAATCGTATTGGCATACACAGTGTGATAAGGCATGGTGAAGCTGCCAGTTGTGACCAAAAAGCAGCTGAAAAATATGTGCAGGAATTCAAGGAGTACATAGACACTGAAAAATTAAAACCCCAACAAGTGTTTAATTGTGACAAAACAGGCCTGTTTTGGAAGAAAATGCCAAACAGAACCTACATTACACAGGAGGAAAAAGCACTGCCAGGACACAAGCCTATGGAAGACAGGCTAACTCTAATATTTTGTAGTAACACTAGTGGGGATTGCAAAGTGAAGCCTCTACTCGTGTATCACTCTGAAATTCCCAGTGTGTTAAAGAAAAACAGTGTCGTCAAGGCTAATTTGTGTGTGATGTGGAAGGCAAACAGTAAGGCATGGGTCACTAGAGACATTTTCCATGATTGAGTCTATCATGTGTTTGGCCTCACTGTGAAAAAATACCTCCTGGAAAATAAATTGGACCTCAAGTGCCTCCTGGTATTAGACAGTGCTCCTGCTCATGCTCCAGACTTGCCAGAGCGAATTGCGGGGGAGTTGAGCTTCATCAAAGTGAAGTTTTTGCCTCCTAATACCGCTGCTCTCCTCCAGCCCATGGACCAGTAGGTCATTTCAAATTTCAAAAAACTGTACACCAAAGCAGTGTTGTAAAAGTACTTTGAAGTGACCTCAGACACTGAATTGACCCTAAGAGAGTTTTGGAAAGATCACTTTAGTATCCTCAGTTGCACAAACCTTATAGGTAAGGCTTGAGAGGGAGTGACTTGCAGGACTTTGAACTCTGCTTGGAGAAAATTGTGGCCACAATGTGTACAAGAAAGGGATTTTGAAGGGTTTGGGGCTAACCCTGAGGAGCCTATACCAGTTGTGGAATCTATTGTGCCATTGGGGAAGTCCATGGGGTTGGAGGTTAGTGGGGAGGCTGTGGAAGAGTTGGTGGAGGACGGTGATGAAGAACTAACCACTGAAGAGCTGCAAGAGCATCTGCAACAGCAAGAGACCATAACTAAGGAAATTGCTTCAAAGGAGGGGAGGAGAGATGGAAGAAGTTACCTTCTTCAACGATTAAGGACATTTGTAAAATGTGAACAAAGGTGCAAGCCTTTATGGAAGAACATTACCCTGACACAGCTATTGCAAGCCATGCTGGTGACTTTTACAATGACAGTGTTGTGGCCCATTTTAGGAAAATCTTAAAGGAATGCCAGATACAGAGCTCTATGGACAGATTTTTGATGCGACAGAGGTCCAGTGATTGTCAAGTTGTTCCCAGTGGCATTAAAAAAAGAAGGGAAGTAACCCCAGAAAAGGACTTGCTACCTACCCTTACAAACAATAATACACCTCCATCATCTCCCCTCCTCCCATCTCATCACTCATCAATAAATCTTCAATAAAGGTAAGTGTCATTTATTCTTCATTTTTTTTATTATTATCACACTGGCCAATTCCCACCAAGGCAGGGTGGCCCGAAAAAGAAAAACTTTCACCATCATTCACTCCATCACTGTCATGCCAGAAGGGTGCTTTACACTACAGTTTTTAAACTGCAACATTAACACCCCTCCTTCAGAGTGCAGGCACTGTACTTCCCATCTCCAGGATTCAAGTCCGGCCTGCCGGTTTCCCTGAACCCCTTCATAAATGTTACTTTGCTCACACTCCAACAGCACGTCAAGTATTAAAAACCATTTGTCTCCATTCACTCCTATCAAACACGCTCGCGCATGCCTGCTGGAAGTCCAAGCCCCTCTCACACAAAACCTCCTTTACCCCCTCCCTCCAACCTTTCCTAGGCCGACCCCTACCCCGCCTTCCTTCCACTACAGACTGATACACTCTTGAAGTCACTCTGTTTTGCTCCATTCTCTCTACATGTCTGAACCACCTCAACAACCCTTCCTCAGCCCTCTGGACAACAGTTTTGGTAATCCCGCACCTCCTCCTAACTTCCAAACTACGAATTCTCTGCATTATATTCACACCACACATTGCCCTCAGACATGACATCTCCACTGCCTCCAGCCTTCTCCTCGCTGCAACATTCATCACCCATGCTTCACACCCATATAAGAGCGTTGGTAAAACTATACTCTCATACATTCCCCTCTTTGCCTCCAAGGACAAAGTTCTTTGTCTCCACAGACTCCTAAGTGCACCACTCACCCTTTTCCCCTCATCAATTCTATTATTCACCTCATCTTTCATAGACTCATCCGCTGACACGTCCACTCCCAAATATCTGAATACATTCACCTCCTCCATACTCTCTCCCTCCAATCTGATATCCAATCTTTCATCACCTAATCTTTTTGTTATCCTCATAACCTTACTCTTTCCTGTATTCACTTTTAATTTTCTTCTTTTGCACACCCTACCAAATTCATCCACCAATCTTTGCAACTTCTTTTCAGAATCTCCCAAGAACACAGTGTCATCAGCAAAGAGCAACTGTGACAACTCCCACTTTGTGTGATTCTTTATCTTTTAACTCCACACCTCTTGCCAAGACCCTCGCATTTACTTCTCTTACAACCCCATCTATAAATATATTAAACAACCACGGTGACATCACACATCCTTGTCTAAGGCCTACTTTTACTGGGAAATAATTTCCCTCTTTCCTACATACTCTAACTTGAGCCTCACTATCCTCGTAAAAACTCTTCACTGCTTTCAGTAACCTACCTCCTACACTATACACCTGCAACATCTGCAACATTGCCTCCCTATCCACCCTGTCATACGCCTTTTCCAAATCCATAAATGCCACAAAGACCTCTTTAGCCTTATCTAAATACTGTTCACTTATATGTTTCACTGTAAACACCTGGTCCACACACCCCTTACCTTTCCTAAAGCCTCCTTGTTCATCTGCTATCCTATTCTCCGTCTTACTCTTAATTCTTTTAATAACAACTCTACCGTACACTTTACCAGGTATACTCAACAGACTTATCCCCCTATAATATTTGCACTCTCTTTTGTCCCCTTTGCCTTTATACAAAGGAATTATGCATGTTCTCTGCCAATCCCTAGGTACCTTACCCTCTTCCATACATTTATTAAATAATTGCACCAACCACTCCAAAACTATATCCCCCACCTGCTTTTAACCCTTTGACTGTCGCAACCCCCAATCCTGAGGTGTCTCCTGGTGTCGCAAAATTTAAAAAAAAAAATTATTTTTTCAGAAAATGAAATGATAGAGAATCTTTTCCCGATTGTAATGACACCAAAAAAAACGAAATTTGATGGAAAACTGACGGAATTATGCTCTCGCAAAGTTAGCAACCTCGGCGATGTTTACAAATCGGCAATTTCGCCCACTTTGAGCCCTATTTTCCGCTAATTCCATTGTTCCAGTCGCCCAAACTCATAGCTATTTCTTTAGAACTCCATTTTTTCTATCGATTGAGTACAAGAAACTGCCCATTTACCGATTTCAACTACCTAATAATGTGGTCAGAAATTTGCAATTTGGCCAATTTCACGAAAAATAAAAAATATGACAATTTCAAAATAAGGTCCAGAATGAACAATGCAGACATTCCTGGCTCTAAAATAACATTTTATTTGCTCATCAGTCATGTCTCGGGGCCCCTCTGATATTACTCTTGCTTTCTATTTTGAATTTTTATTCAAACAAAAAATAGAAGACTTACTATTATGCAGACTACTGCAATACTGTAATAATTGTATAAATAACATCAACCCATTCATGACTGCATATTAGAATGGCTAGTTGGACATTTACTGGACAATGGCATCATTTGTTTACTTTTGAACATTGGCAAAAATCAAACATTTCCCCTACTTTGAGCTCCATTTCTAGGTTCATTTTATAGTAAAATCAATCAGAATCACCTCTATTTCTATAATATGTTTTCCATTCTATCAAATGAGACCAAGAAAACGAGAATACAACCATAAATACTATATGAAAATAGACCACAAAGTCGGCATTTTAATTAAAAAAAACGGTCGGAGTTTTTTTTTTTCTCATTATGCACTGCATGCTCCAGGATTTTTTTTATATGGTGCACACTGACCACACAGACCCATTCTCTGACATGTGGGCCTACCAGCTTTCTCCTGCTTGATTTGAAGCCATTAGAATTTATGAGTATATATACATCAAACACGGTACCTCGTAAGACATATATATACGGCCGCGACAGTCAAAGGGTTAACATTTCTATCTTTATCCCATCAATCCCGGCTGCCTTACCCCCTTTAATTTTACCTACTGCCTCACAAACTTCCCCCACACTCACAACTGGCTCTTCCTCACTCCTACAAGATGTTATTCCTCTTTGCCCTATACACGAAATCACAGCTTCCCTATCTTCATCAACATTTAACAATTCCTCAAAATATTCCCTCCATCTTCCTAATACCTCTAAATCTCCATTTAATAACTCTCCTCTCCTATTTTTAACTGACAAATCCATTTGTTCTCTAGGCTTCCTTAACTTGTTAATCTCACTCCAAAACTTTTTCTTATTTTCAACAAAATTTGTTGATAACATCTCACCCACTCTCTCATTTGCTCTCTTTTTAAATTGCTTCACCACTCTCTTAACCTCTCTCTTTTTCTCCATATACTCTTCCCTCCTTGCATCACTTCTACTTTGTAAAAACTTCTCATATGCTAACTTTTTCTCCCTTACTTCTCTCTTTACATCATCATTCCACCAATCGCTCCTCTTCCCTCCCGCACCCACTTTCCTGTAACCACAAACTTCTGCTGAACACACTAACACTACATTTTTAAACCTACCCCATACCTCTTCGACCCCATTTCCTATGCTCTCATTAGCCCATCTATCCTCCAATAGCTGTTTATATCTTACCCTAACTGCCTCCTCTTTTAGTTTATAAACCTTCACCTCTCTCTTCCCTGATGCTTCTATTCTCCTTGTATCCCATCTACCTTTTACTCTCAGTGTAGCTACAACTAGAAAGTGATCTGATATATCTGTGGCCCCTCTATAAACATGTACATCCTGAAGTCTACTCAACAGTCTTTTATCTACCAATACATAATCCAACAAACTACTGTCATTTTGCCCTACATCATATCTTGTATACTTTATCCTCTTTTTCTTAAAATGTGTATTACCTATAACTAAACCCCTTTCTATACAAAGTTCAATCAAAGGGCTCCCATTATCATTTACACCTGGCACCCCAAACTTACCTACCACACCCTCTCTAAAAGTTTCTCCTACTTTAGCATTCAGATCCCCTACCACAATGACTCTCTCACTTGGTTCAAAGGCTCCTATACATTCATTTAACATCTCCCAAAATCTCTCTCTCTCCTCTACATTCCTCTCTTCTCCAGGTGCATACACGCTTATTATGACCCACTTTTCGCATCCAGCCTTTACTTTAATCCACATAATTCTTGAATTTACACATTCATATTCTCTCTTCTCCTTCCATAACTGATCCTTCAACATTACTGCTACCCCTTCCTTTGCTCTAACTCTCTCAGATACTCCAGATTTAATCCCATTATTTTCCCCCCACCAAAACTCCCCTACCCCCTTCAGCTTTGTTTCGCTTAGGGCCAGGACATCCAACTTCTTTTCATTCATAACATCAGCAATCATCTGTTTCTTGTCATCCGCACTACATCCACGCACATTCAGGCATCCCAGTTTTATAAAGTTTTTCTTCTTCTCTTTTTTAGTAAATGTCTACAGGAGAAGGGGTTACTAGCCCATTGCTCCCGGCATTTTAGTCGCCTCATACGACACGCATGGCTTACGAAGGAAAGATTCTTTTCCACTTCCCCATGGACAATAGAAGAAATAAGGAAGAACAAGAGCTATTTAGAAAAAGGAGAAAAACCTAGATGTATGTATATATATATATGCATGTGCATGTTCTTTGAAGTGTGACCAAAGTGTAAGTAGGAGTAGCAAGATATCCCTGTTATCTAGCGTGTTTATGAGACAGAAAAAGAAACCAGCAATCCTACCATCATACAAAACAGTTACAGTTTTCTGCTTTACAGTCATCTGGCAGGACGGTAGTGCTTCCCTGGGTGGTTGCTGTCTACTGTCTATTTATTCTTCATGTATCATTGTTTTCTATGTAGGAAATTGTATATTTCATGTGAAAAATTTTTTTTTAATACTTTTGGGTGTCTGGAACTGATTAATTGGATTTCCATTATTTCTTATGGGGAAAATTTATTTGGCTAACGATAAAATCAGTTAAGGACAAGTTCTCAGGAACGAATTAAAATCGTTACCCGAGGGTCCCCTGTACCTACATAGTTGTGAGTGTGGCAGAAGTTCGTGAGGCAATGGGTAGAATGAAAGGGGACAGGGCAGCTGGGATTGATGGGATAAAGATGGAAATGTTACAAGCAGGGGGGATATAATTTTGGAGTGGTTGGTGCTGTCTTTGTAATACTCATTTGTATTTTATAGTTATCTGTTTACAATAATGTCTTATCACTGATTTCATCATTGCTTAGTTAATCTTAAGTTAATTTCAAGCCAGCCCGTAATGCTATGCATATAAGTGGCTTTGGCATGCTGCTCTTACCTGTATTTTTTTGTACCTCTGTTTGTATGCTAAATTTCTAAATAAATAAATAAATAAAAATAAATAAATGTATGGAAGAGGGTGAGGTACCTAGGGATTGGCAGAGAGCATGCATAGTTCCTTGTATAAAGGCAAGGGGACAAAAGAGTGTGGAAAAATTATAGGGGAATAAGTCTGTTGAGTATACCTGGTAGAGTGTATGGCAGAGTTATTATTGAAAGAATTAAGAGTAAGACAACGAGTAGGATAGCAGATGAACAAGAAGGCTTTAGGAAAGGTAGGGAGTATGTAGACCAAGTGTTTACAGTGAAACATATAGGTGAATAGTATTTAGATAAGGGTAAAGAGGTTTTTGTGGCATTTATGGATTTGGAAAATGTGTATGACAGGGTGGTTAGTGGGGCAATGTGGTAGATGTTGCAAATGTATGGAATAGGAGGTAGGTTACTGGAAGCAGTGAAGAGTTTTTACGAGGATAGTGAGGCTCAGGTCAGAGTATGGAGGGGAGAGGGAGATTTTTTCCCAGTAAAAGTAGGCCTTAGACAAGTACGTATATGTGATGTCACCATGGTTGTTTAATATATTTATAGATGGGGTTGTAAGAGAAGTGAATGCTCGGGTGTTGGCAAGAAGTGTGGGGTTAAAAGATAAAGAATGTAACACAAAGTGGGAGTTGTCACAGTTGCTGTTTGCTGATGACACTACTTTTGGGAGATTCTGAAGAGAGGTTGCAGAGGTTGATGGATGAGTTTGGTAGGGTATGTAAAAGAAGAAAATTTAAAAGTGAATATAGGAAAGAGTAAGGTGATGAGGATAATAAAAAAATTAGGTGATGAAAGATTGGATATCAGATTGGAGGGAGAGAGTATGGAGGAGGTGAATGTATGCAGATATTTAACCCTTTCAGGGTCGAGAGGCCCTCTCCTAAACTAGTTCTCAGGGTCAAAAATTTTTCAATAAAAAAAATTATTTTTTCTCATGAAATGATAATCTTTTTCTGATCATAATGACACCAAAAGTACGAAATTTGATGAAAAACTTACGGAATTAGGCTCTTACGAAGTTAGCGGTCTTGATGATGTTTACGCATCCGGCAATTTCGCCCACTTTGATCCCTATTTTTGGCTAATTCTAATGTACCAGTTGACAAAAATCCTGACTATTTTGCAAGAACTGCACTTTTTCTATCGATTGAGTACAAGAAACCACACATTTACCGATTTCAACTATCCAATAAAGTGGTCAGAAATTGGCAATTTTGCCAATTTCACACAAATTACAAAAGATGCCAATTTCCAAATAGGGTCTAGAATAAACAAGACAGACATTCCTGGCACTAAAATAACATTTTCTCTGTTCATTAGTCATGTCCCCAGGCCCCTCTTACATTTCTTTTGCTTTCCACTTTGAATTTTTATTCTCACAAAAAATAGAAGATTTACTGTTATGCAGACTACTGCATTAGTGTAGAAATGGTATAAATAATATCAGCACACTTGTGAAAGAATATCAGACTCGCCAGTTGACCTGTATTGGACGCATGGCATGATTTGTTTACTTTTGAACTTTGGCAAAAATTGAACATTTCTGCTACTTTGAGCTCAATATCAAGGTACTTTTCATTGTGAAACCAATCAAAATCATCTCAGTTTCTGTAATATGTCTTCCATTCTATAAAATGAGACCAGGAAAACTAGAATACAACCATAAATACCATAAGAAAATACACTGCAAAAGCGCTGTTTTAAACCAACAACATGGTCGGAGTTTTTTTTTTTTCGTTATGCACTGTGTGCTGCAGGATTTTTTTATACTGTGCACACTGACCACATAGACCCATTCTTTCATATGTAGGCCTACCAGCTTTCTCTCGCTAGATTTGAAGGCGCTAGAATTTACGCGTACTAGTACGGCACCAACCCTGGCATGCAAGCCGTACTAGTACAGCACCAACCCTGAAATGTAATAATGTTGGTAGAATTACGGACAATATGTAAAGTAAAAGGACACAAGTGCAACTAATGTGACATTTTATTGTGGCAACGTTTCGCTCTCCAGGAGCTTTGTCAAGCCGTTACAAACAGAGCAAGAAACCTCGACACCCACCTCAATGAACACATTTACGCATGTAGGAACGATAACTTGAACAACGCCTGTGTACAACACCAAAATTCCTCCAATCATCTCATGAAATTCAGGGACGCCCAATTAGTGATCAAAGAAACTAATTTCCGCAGACGCAAGTGCCTCAAGTCAGCACTAATCGCTGTTTCAAATACAATCAAACAAAACAAAGGCAGCTTCACCATCTCTGAAATCTTAGCAAGAATCCTCCTGAAAACAGTAAACCCTGCCATCACATAGTCTCTCCTGTTAATACTACACAAAGCACATTACAGAGAGTGAACACTGAAACTGGCCTTCTCTATCCAGTCTATATTTTTTTTTTTTTTATTATTATCACACTGGCCGATTCCCACCAAGGCAGGGTGGCCCGAAAAAGAAAAACTTTCACCATCATTCACTCCATCACTGTCTTGCCAGAAGGGTGCTTTACACTACAGTTTTTAAACTGCAACATTAACACCCCTCCTTCAGAGTGCAGGCACTGTACTTCCCATCTCCAGGACTCAAGTCCGGCCTGCCGGTTTCCCTGAATCCCTTCATAAATGTTACTTTGCTCACACTCCAACAGCACGTCAAGTATTAAAAACCATTTGTCTCCATTCACTCCTATCAAACACGCTCACGCATGCCTGCTGGAAGTCCAAGCCCCTCTCACACAAAACCTCCTTTACCCCCTCCCTCCAACCCTTCCTAGGCCGACCCCTACCCCGCCTTCCTTCCACTACAGACTGATACACTCTTGAAGTTATTCTGTTTCGCTCCATTCTCTCTACATGTCCGAACCACCTCAACAACCCTTCCTCAGCCCTCTGGACAACAGTTTTGGTAATCCCGCACCTCCTCCTAACTTCCAAACTACGAATTCTCTGCATTATATTCACACCACACATTGCCCTCAGACATGACATCTCCACTGCCTCCAGCCTTCTCCTCGCTGCAACATTCATCACCCATGCTTCACACCCATATAAGAGCGTTGGTAAAACTATACTCTCATACATTCCCCTCTTTGCCTCCAAGGACAAAGTTCTCTGTCTCCACAGACTCCTAAGTGCACCACTCACTCTTTTTCCCTCATCAATTCTATGATTCACCTCATCTTTCATAGACCCATCCGCTGACACGTCCACTCCCAAATATCTGAATACGTTCACCTCCTCCATACTCTCTCCCTCCAATCTGATATTCAATCTTTCATCACCTAATCTTTTTGTTATCCTCATAACCTTACTCTTTCCTGTATTCACCTTTAATTTTCTTCTTTTGCACACCCTACCAAATTCATCCACCAATCTCTGCAGCTTCTCTTCAGAATCTCCCAAGAGCACAGTGTCATCAGCAAAGAGCAGCTGTGACAACTCCCACCCTGTGTGTGATTCTTTATCTTTTAACTCCACGCCTCTTGCCAAGACCCTCGCATTTACTTCTCTTACAACCCCATCTATAAATATATTAAACAACCACGGTGACATCACACATCCTTGTCTAAGGCCTACTTTTACTGGGAAAAAATTTCCCTCTTTTCTACATACTCTAACTTGAGCCTCACTATCCTCGTAAAAACTCTTCACTGCTTTCAGTAACCTACCTCCTACACCATACACTTGCAACATCTGCCACATTGCCCCCCTATCCACCCTGTCATACGCCTTTTCCAAATCCATAAATGCCACAAAGACCTCTTTAGCCTTATCTAAATACTGTTCACTTATATGTTTCACTGTAAACACCTGGTCCACACACCCCCTACCTTTCCTAAAGCCTCCTTGTTCATCTGCTATCCTATTCTCCGTCTTACTCTTAATTCTTTCAATTATAACTCTACCATACACTTTACCAGGTACACTCAACAGACTTATCCCCCTATAATTTTTGCACTCTCTTTTATCCCCTTTGCCTTTATACAAAGGAACTATGCATGCTCTCTGCCAATCCCTAGGTACCTTACCCTCTTCCATACATTTATTAAATAATTGCACCAACCACTCCAAAACTATATTCCCACCTGCTTTTAACATTTCTATCTTTATCCCATCAATCCCGGCTGCCTTACCCCCTTTCATTTTACCTACTGCCTCACAAACTTCCCCCACACTCACAACTGGCTCTTCCTCACTCCTACAAGATGTTATTCCTCCTTGCCCTATACACGAAATCACAGCTTCCCTATCTTCATCAACATTTAACAATTCCTCAAAATATTCCCTCCATCTTCCCAATACCTCTAACTCTCCATTTAATAACTCTCCTCTCCTATTTTTAACTGACAAATCCATTTGTTCTCTAGGCTTCCTTAACTTGTTAATCTCACTCCAAAACTTTTTCTTATTTTCAACAAAATTTGTTGATAACAGCTCACCCACTCTCTCATTTGCTCTCTTTTTACATTGCTTCACCACTCTCTTAACCTCTCTCTTTTTCTCCATATACTCTTCCCTCCTTGCATCACTTCTACTTTGTAAAAACTTCTCATATGCTAACTTTTTCTCCCTTACTACTCTCTTTACATCATCATTCCACCAATCGCTCCTCTTCCCTCCTGCACCCACTTTCCTGTAACCACAAACTTCTGCTGAACACTCTAACACTACATTTTTAAACCTACCCCATTCCTCTTCGACCCCATTGCCTATGCTCTCATTAGCCCATCTATCCTCCAATAGCTGTTTATATCTTACCCTAACTGCCTCCTCTTTTAGTTTATAAACCTTCACCTCTCTCTTCCCTGATGCTTCTATTCTCCTTGTATCCCATCTACCTTTTACTCTCAGTGTAGCTACAACTAGAAAGTGATCTGATATATCTGTGGCCCCTCGATAAACATGTACATCCTGAAGTCTACTCAACAGTCTTTTATCTACTAATACATAATCCAACAAACTACTGTCATTTCGCCCTACATCATATCGTGTATACTTATTTATCCTCTTTTTCTTAAAATATGTATTACCTATAACTAAACCCCTTTCTATACAAAGTTCAATCAAAGGGCTCCCATTATCATTTACACCTGGCACCCCAAACTTACCTACCACACCCTCTCTAAAAGTTTCTCCTACTTTAGCATTCAGGTCCCCTACCACTATTACTCTCTCACTTGGTTCAAAGGCTCCTATACATTCACTTAACATCTCCCAAAATCTCTCTCTCTCCTCTGCATTCCTCTCTTCTCCAGGTGCATACACGCTTATTATGACCCACTTCTCGCATCCAACCTATATTTGTCTAACCTATTTTTATGTTAACCAAGTAATAGCTTTTATGTCCTTTTACTCATGTACGAGTTAATTGCTCTACCCTATTGTATTACTACTACTACTACAACTTATGTCACTACTATTACTACTACTACCACTAGTATTGCACCTCACTCTGAGCCTATATATACCCTTTGTGTCCATGTTCTGTTTGTAACGGCTTGACAAAGCTCCTGGAGAGCGAAACGTTGCCACAATAAAATGTCACATTAGTTGCACTTGTGTCCTTTTACTTTACAACCCTGCTGAACTGGTTAAGAGTGGACGTGTCAGCAGATGGGTCTATGAAAGATGAGGGGAATGTATGAGTGTATAGTTATACCAATGCTCTTATATGCGTGTGAAACATGGGTGGTGAATGTTGCAACAAGGAGAAGGCTGGAGGCATTAGAGATGTCATATCTGAGGGCAATGTGTGGTGCTAATATAATGCAGAGAATTTGTAGTTTGGGAATTAGGAGGAGGTGTGAGATTACCAAGACTATTATCCAGTGGGCTGAGGAGGGGTTGTTGAGGTGGTTTGGACATGTAGAGAGGATGGAATGAAATAGAATGACTTTGAGAGCGTATAAATCTGTAGTGGAGGGAAGGCGGGGTAGGGGTTTGCCTAGGAAAGGTTGAAGGGAGGGGGTAAAGGAGGTTTTGTGTGTGAGGGGCTTGGACTTCCAGCAAGCATGCATGAGCGTGTTAGATAGGAGTGAATGGAGGCAAATGGTTTTCAGAACTTAACGTGCTGTTGGAGTGTGAGCAAGGTAACTTATATGAAGGGATTCAGAGAAACCGGCAGGCCGGACTTGATTCCTAGAGATGGGAAATATAGTGCTGACACTCTGAAGGAGGGGTGTTAATGTTGCAGATTTATAACTGTAGTGTAAGTGCGCCTCCTGCAAAAGACAGTGATGGAGTGAATGATGAAAGTTTTTCTTTTTTGGGCCACCCTGTCTTGGTGGGGGATGGTCGCTGTGTTAATAAATAATAAATATACCTATATCTCTGTGTTGTAAAAGAGTAAATTAGTAGCAAATACAAAAGTTAGGGAATTATTTTGTCTGATATTAAAAATTTTCAGAGCAAGAATGCATAGAATTTTCAGTACAGTATACAATAAAATTTAAATAATTCAGAAACTTGATAGATTTATGTAGATTATAGAGGCAAATTTAAATGTGTCCCGTTTCATTTTTAAGGAACTCATTTTTACACACTGGATGCCAAATGTTATGACTGAGCCTTTGTGACTCCTTTACTCATCCTCCTCCTTGCCCCTTCCCTCCCCCCCTCCCCCCAAAAAATAATAAATAAATTGTCTAAATCATTGCAGCCATAAAAAGTAGTGAACATATAACAGCTAGATTGGTATTATATGTGAGGCATCCACTGTGAGATTGGGTACCTCAGATTTTCTGTTCCTATCATATGTTCAATTATACTGTACTTGATTAACCATTTGTGATATACAGATGAGTAATATGTATAAATTCTCTTAATTGCATTGTTTCTAGCATCTGTACACATTTCTTGATACTTGCTACCTTCTTGCATATATGTAATTTCTTTTATTCTGTCACTTCATATATCTTAGATTTGTTTTACAGTATTTATTTTTTTCTTTATAATGTGTGTTTCTTTATCCAGGAGGTGCAACCTAATGGGGAAGTAAAAGACAAAGTTACTGCTTTTATAGTGGAAAGAGGGTTTGGGGGTGTGAGCAGCAGCACTCCAGAAGACAAGATGGGGATCAGAGGATCAAACACATGTGAGGTGAGAATACTAACTTTCATTTTCATTATTCATTATTTATTTTAATGTTTTAGGCTATCTTAAGTAAACTGATGATCAGAGGGGACCATGTGACTGCGTCTTTTCTCAGTCATATCCGAGATGCATTGTCCCACTCCATGACAAAATGACTTTATATGAGCCTTTAATCCAAATTCAGTATTCTACGAACTTGAATGCATTATTCTGACACGCTCTCTTCACAAAATAATAATCAGCATCATCAGCAGTGGGTTTAGTTGTAGAGGATAATTCACTTTTTATAAATATAATAGAAAGTACAGTACATACCATACTTACATTAACTGTATAATGAATTTTAATTTCAATCCATTTTATTGTTAAGATTGATAACAAATTATAATAAGGTGTGAAATTTAGAAACCTCACCTTTCAAGTCACCTGTTCTCTACTCCCTGTATATATTGTTCAACCTGACTAAAGAAATTGTAATAACATGATTGCAAACAAATCACAAAACAGGTGAGGCTCAGACTCAAGCCCAGTGAATCCTAAAACTCACAAGCCAAAGTTTTAGGACTCACTTGTGGTGGGTTCAAGCCTCACTCATTCTTCGATTTGTCCCATCTATTCATTGTTCTTGTTATGTATCCCTCTAAATGCAGTATATAGTCATCTTTCTCGCATTCATGGGATACATTCCTGAAATTGGTGCTAAATACTGTACAGTGGAACCTCTACTTAAGAGTTTAATCTGTTCCATGACCTTGCTCACATCAGGATTTGCTCGTTTGCAGTAAATTTTCCTCATTTAAATTAATTGAAATGGAATTAATTCATTCCAGTGGAATTCCAGGCATGAGAAAATACGTCAATAATTTCCCTAATATCAACTCTACGGCTTATTTATCTGTCACAGTTCATGTAGTATGACATAATAAATAATATTAATAACACAGAAACATGATATATACACTAGAATGAATAAAATACATGTTACTACATATGTGGCTAGTGGTGGTGACAGTGGCCATTGTTGTTGTTGGGGTTTATAGGGCCACCACAGCAGCCATTCCTCCTCCTGACTACATGTGTAGAGAACCTAGGATAACCCAAAAAAAGTCAGACAGGGTGACTTATAAGTGCTACGCTCTTAATTCTACATTTAATTGCTACACTCTTAATGCTACACTTTGCCACTGCTGCTTCATGTTGTCTGCCACTGTTGCTTCATGTCTGCCACTGCTGCTTCATGTTGTCTGCCACTGCTACCTCGTGATGTCTGCCACTGCTGCTTCATGTTGTCTGTCACTGCTACCTCATGTTGTCTGCCACTGCTGCTTCATGTCTGCCACTGCTGCTTCATGTTGTCTGGCACTGCTGCTTCATGTTGTCTGCCACTACTGCTTCATGTCTGCCACTGCTGCTTCATGTTGTCTGCCACTGCTGCTTCATGTTGTTTGCCACTGCTACCTCATGATGTTTGCCACTGCTACCTCATGATGTCTGCCACTGCTGCTTCATGTTGTCTACCACTGCTACCTCATGTTGTCTGCCACTGCTACCTTATGTTGTCTGCCACTGCTGCTTCATGTCTGCCACTGCTACCTCATGATGTCTGCCACTGCTGCTTCATGATATCTGCTGCTTCTGCTTCATGTCTGCCACTGCTGCTTCATGTTGTCTGGCACTGCTGCTTCATGTTGTCTGCCACTGCTACTTCATGATGTCTGCTCCCACTTTTGCTTGCGTGATGAAGAGCTTTCCAGTCGAACAGGTATTGGATGGTGATGTCATTTGCCTACTCTTGAACATCGCCAAAGAATCAAGCATTTCTGCTACTTTGAGCTCAATTTCCAGGTACTTTCTGTCATGAAACCAATCAAAATCGTATCTATTTTTGTAGTATATCTTCCATTCTATCAACAGAGACGAAAAAAAAATGAGAATACAACCATCAAAACCATACGAAAATATACCGTTAATGGGAGGCTAATGGCTGAGAAGTGAACTTGTTATTTATGGTCCAATTTCTTTCATTTTTGGTGTACGCTAAGAAGCATCTTTCCATCATTCATTGCCCAAGTTTCAGTAAGATAGTCCAACAAACAACTGAGATCCAATTCCCTAGATCAAGAGCAAGAGCCCCTCACCAGTATCAAGGAACCTCCCTTGAGGCCCGCTCTCGTCTGGAAATTTTGCTCGTGTCTGGAAGCAAAAAATCGACCGAGCAACTGCTCGTATCTGGAAAAACTTGCACATGGATGCACTCGTAAGTAGAGGTTCCACTGTATAAATAAAATCATGATCTGTATAAAGTGAAAACATGTGGAAAAATAGGGTTATGTTCTTTACACCTCCAAAACAAGCCATTATTTATTAACTTTCCTAATTTATCAGAAATAATAGTTTTCATGCATTACAGCATAGATGTCATTGCCTGTAGATCTGGAAGTGTGCAGAGAGATTTGGTGTGGACCTGTACAGTATTTTTAAAAAACATGTGACAGGCAGTATCAAGCACCAATGCCTTTACCTACTACCACCTTGGGCTTCAGGAAAGCTAATTGTTAATTCACTTTAATATGTGTTTCTTCCACTGAAAATAGGTAGGGGATTCCTTCCCAGAAAATGGGTAGGGCTCAATATAGCACAGATGTGGTTGCCCTCAAAATTCCCACTACCAACTGGGCCTCAGTCAAAATTATGACCTGACTACACAACCTTCTCATGTCAGAGAGGCTTAAGAGTCCAAAGAAAAACTTGATCATACCTTAAATTCTGGTTGTTGTTTCTTCTTTCTTTCTTTCAACACACCGGCCGCATCCCACCGAGGCGGGGTGGCCCAAAAGGAAAAACGAAAGTTTCTCCTTTTACATTTAGTAATATATACAGGAGAAGAGGTTACTAGCCCCTTGCTCCCGGCATTTTAGTTGCCTCCTACAACACGCATGGCTTACGGAGGAAGAATTCTGTTCCACTTCCCCATGGAAGTAAGAGAAAATAAACAACAAGAACAAGAACTAGTAAGAAAATATTAGAAAACCCAGAGGGGTGTGTGTATATATATGCTTGTACATGTATGTGTAGTGTGACCTAAGTGTAAGTAGAAGTAGCAAGACATACCTGAAATCTTGCATGTTTATGAGACAGAAAAATGGACACCAGCAATCCTACCATCATGTAAAACAATTACAGGCTTCCGTTGTACACTCACTTGGCAGGACGGTAGTACCTCCCTGGGCGGTTGCTGTCTACCAACCTACTACCTATAATAAATATATATATATATATACATACACATACACATACATACACATATACATATATACATATATACATATATATACACATACACACATATATACATATATATATTTCCACCATCACACTGGCCGACCCCCACCAAGGCAGGGCGGCCCGAAAAAGAAAAACCCCCACCACCACTCACCCCACCACCGTCCCGCCAGAAGGGCGCCCCACACTACAGCTCCCAAACTGCAACACTAACACCCCTCCCCCAGAGTGCAGGCACCGCACCTCCCATCTCCAGGACCCAAGTCCGGCCCGCCGGCCTCCCCGAACCCCCCCACAAATGCCACCCCGCCCACACCCCAACAGCACGTCAAGCACCAAAAACCACCCGTCTCCACTCACTCCCACCAAACACGCCCACGCACGCCCGCCGGAAGCCCAAGGGTTAATGTTTATACAGTACCTGTACAAACATGTAGCAGGCAATATCAGCTGCAGTTACCATTGCCTGCTGTCAATATCAGTAAAATAATCCACATTTCCTTAACAAAATTGTATCAGTAGTTACTGCTGTTGGTTGATATGTAAGTGTACGGAAAGACCTAGAGATGGCTCCTGCTCCTTCCTTCCTTCCAGCCCAGATTTATACACCCTATTGATCATTCTATTCTGCTCCATCCTCTCAGTGCTCAAACCACCTTAACAACCCTCATTAGCCCTCTGAAGTATATCACTGGTAACCCAACACAGTTCTCTAATCTCTGAAATCTGCATAATATGCACACCACACGTTGCCTTCAAACATAACATCACCACACCCTCCTCACTGCAACTCTAAAAGCTAATGCCTCCCACCCATTGAAAAATGTTGATGCTGTTATACTCTAGTACATTCCCTGTTTTGCCTCCAGAGATAAAAATTCTTCCATTCCACAGATGCCTAAAACCACCTACCGATTTTTTTTCCTCGTTTATTCTGTGGTTCATCTTATCTGCATAGACCCATTGCTGGCATGTCCTTGTCCAAATATCAAATACATCCACTTCCCCAATCTGATATTCATCTGTCACTGCCTCTGCTATGTTACTCTTATCACCTTCCTCCTTTCTATGTTCATTTTTAATTTACCTCTTTACATACAATCCCAAATTCATCCACCAACCTTGCAACTTCTCTTCAAAATCTTCCAAAAGAACTGTGTCATCAGCAAAGAGCAACTGAGACAACTCCCAGTTTGTGTGTGATCCATCATCATTTTGCACCTTCCCCAACACCTTAGGATTCGTTGAAAAAACTTTTTCCATTTTCCTCAGGTGTATGCTCAGCATCTGTTTGTTTGTAATATTGTAATATCAAGTGTTTAAAAGATTGTATCTCATCCTCAGATACACTTTGAGAACACTCCAGTGCCAATTGAAAATGTACTTGGAGAGATTGGGGGAGGCTTCAAGGTGGCCATGAACATCCTCAACTCAGGGCGCTTTTCAATGGGCAGCTCTGGTGCAGGTTTGTTGCCATCATCCCTCATCATCTATGGAAGGGTATTGTACTGTATTTTTTCTTTAACCCTTTCACTGTCGGTCCCGTAATATTATGGCTTGCAGGCCAGTGTTGGTCCTGTAATACTATGCCAAAATTCTAGCGCCTTCAAATCTGATGAGAGAAAGCTGGTAGGCCTACATGTGAGAGAATGGGTCTGTGTGCTCAGTGTGCTCAGTATAAAAAGTCCTGCAGCACACAGTACATAATGAAAAAAAAAACTCCAACTGTGTTTTTGGTTTAAAACACCAACTTTGCGGTGTATTTTTTGTATGGTATTTATGGTTGTATTCTCGTTTTCTTGGTCTCATTTGATAGAATGGAAGATATATTACAGAAATAGAGATGATTTTAATCTGCTTTCTGAATAAAAGTACCTTGAAATTGAGCTCAAATTAGCAGAAATGTTTGAGTTTTGCCAATGTTCAAGAGTAAACAAATCACGCCACACGTACAATACGCATCAACTGGTGGGTCTAATATGCTTTCACAAATGTGCTGATATTATTTATACCATTTTTACAATGATGCAGTAGTCTGCATAACAGTAAATCTTCTATTTTTTGTGTGAATAAATATGAAAAATGGAAAGCAAGTGTAATATAAGGGGGCCGGGAGACATCTGATGAACAGAGAAAATGCTATTTTAGAGCTAGGAATGTTTGCTTTGTTAATTCTGGACCCTGTTTTGAAATTGGCCTTGAATTGTTTATGAAATTGACCAAATTACCAATTTCTGATCACTTTATTGGGTAGTTGAAATTGGTAAATGGGCGGTTTATTGTACTCAGTCGAAAGAACAAATGGAGTTCTAGCGAATTAGCTAAGAATTTGGTCGACTGGAATAATGGAATTGGCCGAAAATGGGGCTCAAAGTGGGGAAAATCAATGATGCGTAAATATTGCCTAGACCACTAACGTCATGAGAGCGTAATTTCATAAGTTTTCCATCAAATTTCATACTTTTGGTGTCATTACAATTGGGAAAAATTCTCTATCATTTCACAAGAAAAAATAATTTTTTTGAAAATTTTTTGACACTAGGAGCAGGGGTCTCAACAGTGAAAGGGTTAAACAATATGTGTATTTTATGATGCATGTAATTCTAACAACTGGGTAACAGAACTTTAAATATTACATTTATTTCATTAGTACTCTAGTTTTTTTTTTTTTAACAAGTTGGCCGTCTCCCACCGAGGCAGGGTGACCCAAAAAGAAAGAAAATCCCCAAAAAAGAAAATACTTTCATCCTCATTCAACACTTTCACCTCACTCACACATAATCACTGTTTTTGCAGAAGTGCTTAGAACACGACAGTTTAGAAGCATATACGTATAAAGATACACAACATATCCCTCCAAACTGCTAATATCCCGAACCCCTCCTTTAGAGTGCAGGCATTGTACTTCCCATTTCCAGGACTCAAGTCCGGCTATATAAAAATAACCGGTTTCCCTTAATCCCTTCACTAAATATTACTCTGCTCACACTCCAACAGATCGTCAGGTCTCAAATACCATTCGTGTCCATTCACTCCTATTGAACACGCTCACGCACGCCTGCTGGAAGTCCAAGCCCCTCGCCCACAAAACCTCCCTTAGCCCTTCCTTCCAACCTTTTCGAGGACGACCCCTACCCCACCTTCTTTTTCCTACAGATTTATACGCTCTCCATGTCATTCTACTTTGATCCATTCTCTCTAAATGACCAAACCACCTCAGCAACCCCTCTTCAGCCCTCTGACTAATACTTTTATTAACTCCACACCTTCTCCTAATTTCCACACTCCGAATTTTCTGCATAATATTTACACCACACATTGCCCATAGACAGGACATCTCCACTGCCTCCAACTGCCTCCTTGCTGCTGCATTTGCAACCCAAGCTTCACACCCATATAAGAGTATTGGTACTACTACACTTTCATACATTCCCTTCTTTGACTCCATAGATAACGTTTTTTGTCTCCACATATACCTCAACGCACCACTCACCTTTTTTCCCTCATCAGTTCTATGATTAACCTCATCCTTCATAAATCCATCCGCCGATACGTCAACTCCCAAATATCTGAAAACATTCACTTCTTCCATACTCCTCCTCCCCAATTTGATATCCAATTTTTCTTTATCTAAATCATTTGATACCCTCATCACCCTACTCTTTCCTATGTTCACTTTCAACTTTCTACCTTTACACACACTCCCAAACTCATCCACTAACTTTTGCAATTTTTCTTTAGAATCTCCCATGAGCACAGTATCATCAGCAAAAAGCAACTGTGTCAATTCCCATTTTGTTTTTGATTCCCTATACAGTGGACCCCCGCATAACGATTACCTCCGAATGTGACCAATTATGTAAGTGTATTTATGTAAGTGCGTTTGTACGTGTATGTTTGGGGGTCTGAAATGGACTAATCTACTTCACAATATTTCTTATGGGAACAAATTCGGTCAGTACTGGCACCTGAACATACTTCTGGAGTGAAAAAATATCGTTAACCAGGGGTCCACTGTAATTTAATCCCACCCCTCTCCCGAACACCCTAGCATTTACTTCTTTTACAACTCCATCTATAAATATATTAAACAACCATGGTGACATTACACATCCCTGTCTAAGACCTACTTTTACTGGGAAGTAGTCTCCCTCTCTTCTACACACCCTAACCTGAGCCTCACTATCCTCATAAAACCTCTTTACAGCATTTAGTAACTTACCACCTATTCCATATACTTGTAACATCTGCCACATTGCTCCCCTATCCACTCTATCATATGCCTTTTCTAAATCCATAAATACAATAAAAACTTCCCTACCTTTATCTAAATACTGTTCACATATATGCTTCAATGTAAACACTTGATCTACACATCCCCTACCCACTCTAAAACCTCCTTGCTCATCCCCAATCCTACATTCTGTCTTACCTCTAATTCTTTCAATTATAACCCTACCATACACTTTTCCTGGTATACTCAGTAAACTTATTCCTCTATAATTTTTACAATCTCTTTTGTCCCCCTTCCCTTTATATGAAGGGACTATACACACTCTCTGCCAATCCCTAGGTACCTTCCCCTCTTTCATACTTTTATTAAACAAAAATACCAACCACTCCAACACTATATCCCCCCCTGCTTTTAACATTTTTGTCATGATCCCGTCAGTTCCAGCTGCTTTACCCCCTTTCATTCTACATAATGCTTCACGCACCTCTCCCATACTCACATCCTATTCTTCTTCACTCCTAAAAGATGGTATACCTCCCTGGCCAGTGCATGAAATTACCGCCTCCCTTTCTTCTTCGACATTTAAAAGTTCCTTGAAATATTCTCGCCATCTACCCAAAACCTCCATCTCCCTATCTACAAACTCCCCTACTAGAATTAATAAAAAATAGTAACCTCAGTATAGTACAGTATACAGTAGGGCCCCACTTATATGGCAGGTTAGGTTCCAGGCTACCACCGTAAAGTGGAAATCATCATAAAGTGGAACATTCTTTTTTTCCACATAAATGCATATAAATGCTAGGTAACATGTTTACACTAACATATATTAAGTTAAGAATAGAACTAGAAAAGTAAAATAGACATATAGTACACTCATTACTTACCTTAAAATATTTGTAGTCCTAATGTAGGGTGAGATGATTAGTATTTATAGTAAGAAATCAGGTGTCCTAGGTATGGTAGCTAGCCAGGCCACCCCACCCCATCCACTTAACATTTAAAGCATCCTAGAGTGATAAAATGCATATTCAGTTCACTCATTACTTACCTTAAAATATTTCTAGTCTTAACCCTTTCACTGTCGGTGACTTATAGGTATGGCTTACAAGCCAGTGTTGGTAATGTATTAATACCCCAAAATTCTAGCAGCTTCAAATCTAGCAGGAGACAGCTGGTAGACCTACATGTGAGAGAATGGGTCTGCATGGTCAGTGTGCACAGTATAAAAGAAATCCTTCAGCACACAATGCATAATGAGAAAAAAAACTCTGACCGTGTTTTTGGATTAAAATGCCGACTTTGAGGTGTATTATGGATGGATCGTCATTTTCTTGGTATCATTTGATAGAATGGGAAATATATTAAAGAAATAGAGATGATTTTATTGGTTTCACAATGAAAAATACCTTGAAATTGAGCTCAAAGTAGTGGATGTTCAAGAGTAAACAAATGACGTCACCATCCAATATCTGTCCAGCTGGCCAGTCTAATACGTAGTCGCAAATGGGTTGACATTATTTATACACTTATATAATAATGCAGTAGTCTGCATAACAGTAAATCTTCTATTTTTTGTGTGAATAAAAATTCAAAATGGAAAGCAAGAGTAATATAAGAGGGGCCTGGAGACATGACTAATAAACAGAGAAAATGTTATTTTAGTGCCAGAAATGTCTGCATTGTTTATTCTGGGCCCTATTTTGAAATTGGCATCTTTGAAATTTGCATGAAATTGGCCAAATTGCCAATTTCTGACCATTTTATTGGTTAGTTGAAATAGGTAAATGAGCAGTTTCTTGTACTCATTCAGTAGAACAAATGGAGTTCTAGAGAAATAGCAATGAGTTTGGTCGACTGGACCAATGGAATTGGCCGAAAATGGGGCTCAAATTGGGCAAAATCGCCAATTCGTATATATTGCCAAGACCACTAATTTTGCGAGAGCATAATTCCGTGAGTTTTCCATCAAATTTCATACTTTTGCTGTCATTACCATCAGGAAAAGATTCTCTATCATTTCATAAGAAAAAAAATTTTTTTGTTTTTTTAAATTCTTCAACATTGAGAGTGAGTTTAGGATCAGGGCTCTCGACAGTGAAAGGGTTAATGTAGGGTGAGAGGTGAGTAAGTGAGATAAAACGAATAAACGAGAGAGAGAATGAGTAAATGAGAGAGAGAGGACAGAGATGCAGAGGAATGTAAACAAATACACATTTGTATTATGATAATAATAATAATAACACAGTGGACCCTCCCTTTTCGTTGGGCTCTGTTTTCACGAATTTCGGTTATCGCCAACTTTTTTCGTAAAAATATTGGCTCAGTTTTCATTACTTTCCTCCGATCTTGTTGGTGGTACAGAACATGTCTGAGTGTGCCTGCAAGCACACAACCTCCCACACACATATTCCGAGGCAGTGTTGCTTTGTTTCTCGGTGAGTGACCATTATCCTGCAAGGTCATGGGAAACATTTCGTAATAATTCATTCTTTTTTGCATCTCTTTATTTTGTGTGACTGCTAAATAAGCCACTATTGGCCCAAACACAGCTGCTAGTGCCAATCCTTTGGTAAAGAAGGTGAGAAACATGATAGAATTTAAGAAAAATATTGTAGAAAAATACGAAAGTGGTGGTGGTAGAGGGTGGGAGTGATAGTGGTAGTGATGGTGGTAGAGGGTGGTAGTGATGATGGTAGAGGGTGGTAGTGACAAAAAAACGCACAGTACCGTGACTGGAACGATAGACAAATAACCTGCACATAGAAGAGAGGAGCTTACGACGACGTTTCGGTTCAACTTGGACCATTTACAAAGTCACACCACTGAAAAGGAGAGGGAGGGGTATATATAGCTAGGAGGTGGTGGTAGTAGTAGTAATAGTAGTGGAGGTAGAAGGTAGTAGTAGTAGTGGGGGAGGTAGTAAGAAGGAGGAGCCAGTCAAATAGTACTAAGAAAGAGGAGCACTGCGAGGGAGCTAGGTACCCACAGAGGGTAAGAACAAGAACACAGAGGGGGGAAAAATAAATATAGAAGGAACAAATACACAAGGCAGAAGAAAGACAACCCAAAGGAGAAAAAGGAAAGAGGAAAGGGGAAGAGGGAGAAGGAGAAAAAGGAGGAGGTCGTATGCTCCTCTCTTCTATGTGTGGGTTATTTGTGTATAGGGTGGTAGTGGTTGTGATGGTGGTAGAGGGTGGTAGTGGTTGTGATGGTGGTAGAGGGTAGTAGTGGTTGTGATGGTGGTAGAGGGTGGTAGCAGTTGTGGTGGAGGGTGGTAGTGGTTGTGATGGTGGTGGAGGGTGGTAGTGGTTGTGATGGTGGTAGAGGGTGGTAGTGATTGTGGTAGAGGGTAGAGCTGCAAGAGCTCTCTGGACAGTTTTTTTTTGTGTGTGTGACAGGGGTCCAGTGACTCATAAGCTGGTCCTAGTACCATTAAAAAACAGAGAAGGGAAGTAACCCAGGATAAGGACTTCGTACCTGAAGTCTTTATGGAAGGGGATTCCCCTCCCAAACAGTAATCAGTCCTCCCTGTCTTCCATATGCCAACAAGAGTCTTCAGTAAAAGTAAGTGTGATGTTAAATGTTCATTTATACATGTTATTAGTGCTTTATAATATATTTGTCATTCTTTTCTGTATATAAATCTGTAATCTCTAAAAAAATATTTTTTCTTAATACTTTTGGGAGTCTGGAATGGATTAATTGGATGTACATTATTTCTTATGGGGAAAATCGTTTCAGTTATTGTCAATTTCACATTTTGCCAGACTCTGGAATGGATTAATGATGAAAAGGGAGGGTCCACTGTAATGATAATAATAATAATAATAATAAATACAGTATTGTTTAGCTTCCAACACAATGCAAGCATGCACTCTCTCTGTCTCTCTCTCTGTCTCTGTCTCTCTGTCTCTGTCTGTCTCTCTCTCTCTCTCTGTCTCTGTCTCTGTCTCTC
Source organism: Cherax quadricarinatus (assembly GCF_038502225.1). Lineage (NCBI taxonomy): Eukaryota > Metazoa > Arthropoda > Malacostraca > Decapoda > Parastacidae > Cherax > Cherax quadricarinatus. The sequence continues at coordinate 11,578,199 of NC_091332.1, read as the reverse complement.
TCTCTCTCTGTCTCTGTCTCTCTGTCTCTGTCTCTCTGTCTGTCTCTCTCTCTCTCTGTCTCTCTCTCTCTGTCTGTCTCTCTCTCTGTCTCTCTCTCTCTCTCTCTGTCTCTCTCTCTGTCTCTCTCTCTCTCTCTCTGTCTCTCTCTCTGTCTCTCTCTCTGTCTCTGTCTCTCTCTGTCTCTGTCTCTCTCTGTCTCTGTCTCTCTCTCTCTCTGTCTCTCTCTCTCTCTGTCTCTCTCTCTCTCTGTCTCTCTCTCTCTCTGTCTCTCTCTCTCTCTCTCTCTGTCTCTCTGTCTCTCTCTCTCTCTGTCTCTCTCTCTCTGTCTGTCTCTGTCTGTCTGTCTCTCTCTCTCTCTCTCTCTCTCTCTCTCTCTTTTACACAGGGTTTGACAAGGTTAAGGATCCCTAGCTTTATTGACAAGCTATTTACAGGTTAAGGATTCCTAACTTTATTGGCAAGCTAAGAACTGTTACCTACATCAGCTCATTTGAAAGCATTTTTATTGTTATGAGACATACAAGTAGGGAACAGGATGAAGTTGGAGCCATCTGTGGGCCAGCATTTTCATTTGATCAACTGACTTTATCTCGTTGACATCAGTATGCTGTATGAATGTGTTCCATACTCGAGTCATCCTGGGTATATAGGATCTCAGATGGAGTGAAATTCTGGAGAAGGGTACAGCCAGAGTGAAGTTGCTGCTTTCTGCCCGTCTTGTGGCATAAAAGCTTGTTTCACGCTGTCCTCAAAGTGGATCCAAGTGTGGTACTTTGACAATATTGGCCTTGTACATAACAGTAAGGCCACCCACATCCCTCCTATGTTGAAGGCTCTGCTGAAATGACAGATCTATCCAGGATGGGTCCAGGCGAGAGATGAGACGTCTTGCTCTGTTCTCTACTCTGTCAAGCAGTTGCAGATGACAGGGGAAGCAGGCAAACCAAGAAAGTGGAGCATACTCAAGGTGCGAGCGTACTTGTGCCTTGTACAGAATCTTGCAACCCCTACTGTCAAGTAGATGCGAGATACGGCGAAGTGCTGTAAGCTTCCTGGCTGCCTTGTTTGCAAGATATAGAACATGGTTCTTCATGGTTAGTTTGGAGTCAAATATCACCCCAAGGTATATCAACTTCTTCTCCAGGTGCCAACACCCTCCCATTCATCCTTACTACTGCACCAGCATTTCCAGCATGGTGCCTAGAGACGATCATCATTTGCGTTTTCTCAGGTGCAAATGTTACTTGCCATCTATTTCCCCAAGCTGATATAGCTCTCAGCTGGTGATTGATGTAGCTTAGAGCAGCTGGCATTTCTTCTCTTGGATAAGTGAATGTCAGTGTACAGTCGTCTGCATATGCATGTGATTCTGGGATGAGATGAAGAAGGTCGTTGAAGTAGACATTCCATAACAGTGGACCCAGCACACTTCCTTGTGGAACGCTTGCCCCAATAGGATGTCTTGCTGATTCCGTTCCATTGAGGACTACACTTAGAGATCTACCATGAAGGTAATCACTGAGGAGACATAGCGTAGAGCCTGCAATTCCCAGTGCTTGAAGTTTTGCTAAGAGGCCCTGGTGCCACACCCGGTCGAAAGCGCCAGCAATGTCCAGTGCTACCACACAGCTGACTTTGGATTCATCCAGTGACTGGTGCCACTTAGTGGAGAGGTTTAACAACAGATCAGCAGCAGAGTAACCTTTCCTGAAGCCATATTGACGATCACAAAGTAGTGAGTGGTAGTCAAAAAAATCTGTCATTTGTCTTGAGATTATTGTCTCAAGGATCTTACCAGTGATTGACAGGAGTGACACTGGTCTGTGGTTGCTGATTTCTGCTCTGCTCTTCTTTTTGTGAACAGGGACTACATTTGCCTCTTTCCATGGAGAGGGCCATTTGCACTGTACTAGGCAGTGCTGAAAGATGCGAGTTAGAGGTGCTGCTAGCTGGTCTGCACATCTTCTCAACAATCTTGGGCTCAACTTGTCTGGGCCCACAGCCTTTTCTTGGTCAAGTGATTTAAGAAGGAAATGCACCTCCTCCTGCCTTATTGTCACCCCTGACAGTTTTGACACAGTTCTTGCAGCTAGCCAAGGAGGGTCCCTTGCTGGATCAGGAACTTGCATTTTGGTAGCAAAGTGTTCAGCAAAGAGGTCCGCTTTCTCTTGACTACTAGTAGAGGTGGTCCCATCCTGTCGATTTAGAGGTGGAATAAGTTCATCAGGCAGATAACCTTGTCTGTCCTTGACCAGGGACCACCAGGTTTTGGAGCCTACCCTACCTGATGCTAACTTTCTTTTAGTGTCCAACTCCCATTTAGCAATGGCCCACTTTTGAACATCACCCATATGCCTACAGGCTTGCATGTGCAAGTTCCTGTTATAGGTGGTAGGATGTCTCTTATACCTTCGCCATGCTTTGTACTTAGCAGTAGCAGCCTCTCTACAACGAAAGCCAAACCAAGGCTGATCTGTAGGCTTTGTCACATATTGCCGGTGAGGAATGTGTTCTTGTTGCAGATTAAGGATGTGTCCAGTGAAGGCTTTCACTTGGTTGTCAACATCCCCCTGGAGAAGAGCATTCCAGTCGGTGGTGGCGAGCTCAGAGCAAAGGGCTGGCCAATTACCTCTTTCCCATAGCCAGGTTGTGCGTGTGGACTCCTCACCTCGTTCTGTTGGGATCTTAAGTGTGGTAAAAACAGCCTTGTGGTCAGACGATCCAACGTACCCGAGGGGTTGACAAGTGACTATGCCTTCTGCCAGATCACTCACTACTGGGTCAAGGGAGGAGCCAGAGATATGAGTAGGGAAATCAACAAAGTTTCTCATGTCAAACACTGCAAGAAGGTCATCAAAGTCCCTCTGTATAAGGTACTGGTTGAGGTCACCAACAATTATAATATGTTGACAGTTGTGTTGTAGCAGAAGGGAGTCAATATTTTCCATTAGGAAGTTGATAGGGTCTGCATGTTGCCACTGAGGTCTGTACATTGCACATGCTAGTACAGAGGTACTAGTGTTTATACAGAGCTTGAAGAACATCATTTCAAGATGTGTAGGGGTGGCAACATCTATGTGCTGTGCATGAACACTTTTAGAGAAGCACACAGCAACACCACCTCCTTGCCCTTGCCTGTCTCTTCTCATCCATGAGGTGTAGCCAGCAATTCTTGCAAAATTTTCTGGAGTCCTGTCATCCAAAAATGTTTCAACAACAGCTATCATGTCGGGACGTCGAGTGTTCACAAAGCTATGTGTGAGCTCTCCAACATTAGTAATGAAACCTCTAATGTTGGCCGACAGGATGCTGATAGACTGGCTCTCTCTCTCTCTCTCTCTCTCTCTCTCTCTCTCTCTCTCTCTCTCTCTCTCTCTCTCTCTCTCTCTCTCTCTCTCTCTCTCTCTCTCTCTCTCTCACTCTCACTCTCACTCTCACTCTCACTCTCACTCTCTCTTACTCTCTCTCTCTCTTACTCTCTCTCTCTCTTACTCTCTCTCTCTCTTACTCTCTCTCTCTCTTACTCTCTCTCTCTCTTACTCTCTCTCTCTCTTACTCTCTCTCTCTCTTACTCTCTCTCTCTCTTACTCTCTCTCTCTCTTACTCTCTCTCTCTCTCTTACTCTCTCTCTCTCTTACTCTCTCTCTCTCTTACTCTCTCTCTCTCTTACTCTCTCTCTCTCTTACTCTCTCTCTCTCTTACTCTCTCTCTCTCTTACTCTCTCTCTCTCTCTTACTCACCCCACGTTACCTCCAGTAATATTATTGTGTACACATTTTCTTAAGTGTTGAACTAGAGAAAACGTTATTCTTTCCGACGACTGGAAAAACATCTCATATTTATGTTAATTTATTCTACTGTGGGGTGCATTTATCATGTTTATATGTTATGTAGCATGATTATTATATAATTCTGAAAAAATATCATAGATGGATTATTGAAAATGTGTATATTAACGTAATAACAACATTTAATGTGCCTCAGAGTGATTATCATTGCATATTATTATTACATATTATCATTATTAACCCTTTGACTGTTTTGGTCGTATATATACGTCTTATGCGCCACTGTTTCGGACGTATTTATACGCGTAAATTCTAGCAGCTTCAAATCAAGCAGGAGAAAGCTGGAAGGCCCACATGTGAGAGAATGGGTCTGTGTGGTCAGTGTGCACCACATAAAAAAAATCCTTCAGCACGCAGTGCATAATGAGAAAAAAAACTGACCGTTTTTTCGGATTAAAATACCGACTTTGAGGTGTATTTTCGTATAGTATTTATCATTGTATTCTCATTTTCATGGTCTCACGTGATAAAATGGAAAACATATTACAGAAATAGAGATAATTTTGATTAGTTTCATGATGAAAACAACCTTGAAATTGAGCTCAAAGTAGCGGAAATGTTCGATTTTTACCAATGTTCAGGAATAAGCAAATCACACCACACGTCCAATACAAGTCAACTGGGGAGTCTAATATTCTTTCGCTAGTACACTGATATTATTTATACCATTTTTACAATAATGCAGTAGTCTGCATAACAGTAAATTTTGTATTTTTTGTATGAATAAAAAATCAAAATAGAAAGCAATAGTAATGTAAGAGGGGCCTAGAGACATGACTAATGAACAGAGGATATGTTATTTTAGTGCCATGAATGTCTACATTGTTTATTCTGGACCCTATTTTGAAATTGGCATCTTTTTTAATTTGCATGAAATTTGCCAAATTGCCAATTTCTGACCACTTTATTGGGTAATTCAGATTAGTAAATGGGCGGTTTCTTGTACTCAACTGATAGAAAAAATGGAGTTCTAAAGAAATAGCTATGAGTTTGGTCAACTGGAACAACAGAATTGGCCAAAAACAGGGCTCAAAGTTGGCGAAATCGCCGATGCGTATATGTTGCTGAAACCGCTAACTTCGCGGGAGCGTAATTCCATGAGTTTTCGGCCAAATTATGTACTTTTGGTGTCATTACCATCGGGAAAAGATTCTCTATCATTTCATAAGAAAAAAAAAATTTGTTTTTTTTTTTCCAAAAATTTTGCGTTATAGAATAACAGTTTCAGTAAGAGGCTTGCAACAGTCAAGGGGTTAATATGGTATCCTCAAGACTAATAAGATACTCTTAGTGATTTTAATGTGTACCTGTATGCCAGCACTGTGTGTAAGTTTATTGAGATACAGGTACACATAAGTACTTATAATTATCAGAGTATGAGTATTGGAGTGTGAGCAAAGTAACATTTATGAAGGGATTCAGGGAAACCGGCAGGCCGGACTTGAGTCCTGGAGATGGGAAGTAGTGTCTGCACTCTGAAGGAGGGGTGTTAATGTTGCAGTTTTATAAACTGTAGTGTAAAGCACCCCTCTGGCAAGACAGTGATGGAGTGAATGATAATGAAAATTTTTCTTTTTTGGGCCACCCTGCCTTGGTGGGAATCGGCCGATGTGTTAATAAAAAAATATATATACGTATATAAAACATGAAATAACTCTAAAACACTGGAAATTTTGGAAAGTTTCCAGACATAAGGAGAAATGTGGTGCTCACGGAGAATGTAAACAAACCAGGTGGGGCGCGGTGACTGTATTAGAAAGACAGGTGGGGGGAGCTGTAGAGTGAATTTTGGTCATAATTTGAAAAAAGCGAAACGCCATAAAGCGGAGCCCTATTGTATACAGTGGACCCTCGCCTAACGAACGCATCACATAACGTTAAATCCGCCTAGCAATACATTTTAGCGCTAAAAACTCGCCCAACAGAATTCGTTCCGTTCGAGACGCTTCCACGTGTGGCCTGAGTGCGCCAGTGTTTACAAGCCAGCCACCGTGGCCGCATCCAAACATACAATCGGAACATTTCATATTATCACAGCTTTTTAGTGATTGCACCTGCAAAATAAGTCACCATGGGCCCCAAGAAAGCTTTTAGTGCCAACCCTGTGATAAAAAGGGTGAGAATTAGTATGGAAATTAAGAAAGATTTTGAAGGGTTTGGGGCTAACCCTGAGATACCTATGCCATTTGTGGAATCCATTGTGCCTACTTCAAAGATTAAGGAAATGTGTGCAAAGTGGGTTGAACTGCAAACCTTTATGGATGAAAATCACCCTAACACAGCTATTGCAAGCCGTGCTGGTGACTATTACAATGACAATGTTATGGCCCATTTTAGACAAATCTTAAAGGAACGGGAGGTACAGAGCTCTATGGACAGATATGTTGTGCGACAGAGGTCCAGTGACTCTGAGGCTGGTCCTAGTGGCATTAAAAGAAGAAGGGAAGTAACCCCGGAAAAGGACTTGACACCTCAAATCCTAATGGAAGGGGACTCCCCTTCTGAACATTAACACCATCCAGACTCTCCCCTCCTCCCATCCCATCAGTCATCACCAGATCTTCAATAAAGGTAAGTCTCATGTAATTGTACATGTCTTCTTTAGTTTGTGTGTATTAAAATTAATATTTCATGTGGTAATTTTTTTTTTTGTTCATACTTTGGGGTGTCAGGAACGGATTAATTTGATTTCCATTATTTCTTATGGGGAAAATTAATTCGGCCAACAATAATTTTGCCTAACGTTGAGCTCTCAGGAATGGATTAATATCGTTAGGCGAGGGTCCACTGTATATGTATGGGGGTACCTTGAGTTTCGAACAGCTCCCAACACGAACAATTATGTAAGTGTATTTTTGTATTATGGGAACAAATTTGTTTGGTAACAGCATTCGAACAGACTTCTGGAACAAATTATGGCCGAAACTTGAGGTACCACTGTATTTATCACACTGTATTAACATGAAGAATTTCTTTCCTACAGGGATTATGAAGAAGATGATAGGTTGGTCAATGGAACATGCCGTAACCCGGAAACAGTTTGGGCATCACCTCTCTGAATTTGCTTTAATTAAGGAAAAGTTTGCACGCATGAGTGTTGCTGTTTATGCCATGGAGTCTATGGCATACATTACAGCTGGAGTCTTAGATAGTCACAAAAATGCTGATTGTTCAGTAGAAGCAGCTATTGTTAAGGTAAGAGGTTCTCTGCTCTGCACATGCTATCTTGTCAGTCTAGTTCTTAGAAAATAAATAAATGTAATGGCTGTCTGTTCATATTTTAATAAAGTGATTTAAGAGATGGTTATGAAGATGTATAGTGTTTGCATGTTTTGTATGAAAGGAAGATCATTAACTGTAAAAAATATAGGATGGTAAGAACTGAAGGTTTCTGAATTCATCGGTGAGCAAAGTACAGTAGGGCCTCACTTATATGGCAGGTTAGGTTCCAGGCTACTGCCGGAAAGCAGACATCGCTGGAAAGCAGAACACCATTTTATCCACATAAATTCATATAAATGCCAGGCAACAAGTTAACACTAACTTATATTAAGTTAGTAGTAGAACTAGTCATTAAAAAACACAAAAACTAAAATAAATACACACAGCATTCGTTACTTACCTTAAAATATTTGTCGTCTTAATGAAGGGCGAGAGGTGAGTAGTACTTATTGGTAAGAAGTCAAGTGTAGATAGCCCTGGCTCCCCATCCCAAACTTAATATATGATACTTAAAGCAGCCCAGAGAGATAAAATATACATACAATACACTCATTATTTACCTTAAAATATGTGTATTCTTAATGTAGGATGAGAGGTGAGAAGTATTTGTAAGAAGACAGGTGTAGGTAGCCAGTAGATGTAGCCTGCATGGGCTACAGAGCTACACCTATGGTGCCCTACCTACATACCTATACAGTATTTAATGCAGCCCAGAGCCATATTATTACAATTGACATACCTTGTTCACTGAGTTTAATCGTTTCTAACAACTACCTTTAGATGCCATCATAAACGAAAGGAGAGGTGATGAGAATTCATGCCAAGAATTGTAAACAAAAGTGGGAATGACTGGGCCAAACACAGATTCATACACGTTTTCTCTGGTGCTTGTCCAGAGAAAACATGATGTTTTCCCTTCACCCGGCTACCACACCTCCATAGCATATAAACATAGCATGTTTATATGTTATGTAATGTGTTTCTTATGTAGTTTTGAAAATATCATAGATGGATTAATGAAAATGTCTATATTAACATAAAATAAGACATTTAATGTGCCCAAGAGTGATTATTATTATGTAGTATAACTATGGTGTTAAGACTAGAGGGACACTCTTAGTGACTTCAATGTGTACCTTCACACCAGCACAGTTTGTAAGTATATTTAGGTACAGGTACACATAAGTATAATTATCAGAGTACATACATATAAAATATGCAATAACTGTAAAACACTTGAAATTTTGGAAAGTTTCCAGACATAATAGAGAGATGTGCTCACGGAGAATGTAAACATACTGGATGGGGCGCGCTGTATTAGAAAGACAGGGAGCCGTATAGCGAGTTTTGGTCATAATTTTAAATCGCCATATTAGTAGAACGCTGTAATGTGGGGCCCTACTGTAACAGGAAAGGGCAGGTGGTAGACCACAAGTACTTGTTTAAATATCAGTTTTAGTAAGGATCTGGAATTGGATGCTATGTCAATACCTATTTGTAATTACCTACTGTGTTAAGTTTGCAGTAGAGAAATTACTGGGTTAGAACAAAACTAAATCTTTTGTATCAGATGAAAGAAACAGAGAGAACAAAAAACTGGTCATGATATTGCTAGAAACCCCAAATAGTTCTACACATGTTGATGAGTTTGGTAGGGTATGTAAAGCAAGAAAATTAAAGATGAATATAGGAAAGAGTAAGGTGATGAGGATAACAAAAAAAAAATAGGTAACAGAAGATCGGATATTAGATTGGAGGAGGTGAATGGGAGTGGACGTGTGAGCAGATGGTTCTATAAAAGATGAGGTGAATCATAAAATTGATGAGTGGGAAAAAGGTAAGTGGTGCACTGAGGAGTCTGTGGACACAAAGAACTTTATCCATGAAAGCAAAGAAGGGAATGTATGAGATTATAGTTATACCAATGCTCTTACATGGGTGGGAGGCATGGGTGGTGAATGTTCCAACAAGGAGAAGGCTGGAGGCAGTGGAGATGTCATGTCTGAGGGCAATGTGTGGTGTGAATATGATGCAGAGAATCCGTAGTTTAGAGATTAGGAGGAGGTACGGGATTACCAAAACTATTATCCAGAGGGCTAAGGAGGGGTTACTGAGATTGTTCGGACTGTAGAGAGGAGGGAATAAAATAGAATGACTTTGTGAGTATATAAATCTGTAGTGGAGGGTAGGTGGGTAGGAGTTGGCCGCCTAGGAAAGGTTAGAAGGAGGGAGTAAAAGAGGTTTTGTGTGCAAGGGGCTTGGACTTCCACCAAGCATGTGTGAGCGTGTTAGATAGGAGCGAATGGAGACAGATGGTTTTCAGGACTTGATGTGCTGTTGAAGTGTGAGCAAGGTAACATTTATGAAGGTATTCAGGGAAACTGGCAGGCTGGACTTGAGTCCTGGAGATGGGAAATACAGTACCTGGACTCTAAAGGAACGGTGTTAATGTTGCAGTTTTATAACTGTAGTGTAAGCATGCCTCTGGCAAGACAGTGATGGAGTGAATGATGATGAAAGTTTTTCTTTTTCGGGCCACCCTTCCTTGGTGGGAAATGGCCGATGTGTTAAAAAAAATAAAATGTGTAAAATCTAAGTTAAGAAGTGTGTGTAGAATTAGACCATTAATCACAGGAGGTTCATACACTGATGATGAAAAAAAAATGAGCAAAATTCTAAAAGACCGATATGAATTAATGTTCAGCATTCATTTAAATGGAAGTACAGTGGAACCTTGGTTTTCGTTATTAATTTGTTCCAGAAAGTCTGATGAAAACTGAAGCAGTAGTTCCCATAAGAAATAATGTAACTCCAATTAATCCAATCCAGACACCCAAAAATATTAACAAAAAATACATTTTATAGAGAATAACTATAGTTTTACATACAGAAAACAATGAGAAATAAATACAAATGACTAGTGAAATGGATAAATGAACATTTAACATCACTTTTACCTTTTTTGTAGACTCTTGTTGGTGTCTGGAAGACAGTGAGGAGGGGAGAGGGAGGAGAGGTTATTATTTGGAAGGGGAATCCCCCTCTATAAGGACTTCAGGTATCAAGGCCCTATCTGGGGTTATTTCCCTTCTTTGTCTCTTACTGGCACTAGGACCAGCTTGAGAGTCACTGGACCCCTGTCGCACAAAAAAATCTGTCTAGAGAGGTCTGTTTCTGGTGTCTCTCTAAGATTTGCCTAAAATGGAACAAGGCATTGTCATTGAACATGTTGCAGACACAGCTTGCAACAGCTTTGTTAGGGTGATACTTCTCCCCAAAAACTTTGCAACTCATTCCACTTTGCACACGTGTCCTTAATCACTGAAGAAGGCACATTATCCCTTCTCTCTTCCTCCTCCTCTGAAGCAATTTCCTCAGCTGCAGTCACTTTTGTACTTTGCTATGAGTTCTTTCTTGAATTCTGTCATGTTTTTCACCTTCTATATCAAAGGGCTAGCACTCAGAACTTTCTTTGGCCCCATGGTGGCTTATTTAGCAGTCACACTCAATAAACAAGCACAAAAAGCAATGGATTACAGTGGACCCCCGCTTAACGATCGCCTCCCAATGCGACCAATTATGTAAGTGTATTTATGTAAGTGCGTTTGTACATGTATGTTTGGGGGTCTGAAATGGACTAATCTACTTCACAATATTCCTTATGGGAACAAATTCAGTCAGTACTGGCACCTGAACATACTTCTGGAATGAAAAAATATCGTTAACCAGGGGTCCATTGTATTACGAAATGTTATCTGAACGCGCGGGGTAATGTTCACTCAACGAGAAACAGTGCCAGACTGAGTCAGAACGTATGTGATGTTCTGTGTGGGCGCAGTAGGTGGATGTGTTTGGTGCGGACCACTGTCATCTCTGAAACCGAGTGGATGTACAAAAACTCAGACAAAATTTAGGTGAAAAAAGTCATCGAAAACCAAATCCTACAAAAACTAGGGCATATGAAAACCTAGGTTCCACTGTACAGGGGGCCCTCCACATTCACGAGGGTTAGGGAATCAAGAACCTCGCGAATCTTGAAAATTCACGAATGTTTGGTACGCAAATACGATGTAGGTACGCAAATACGATGTTGGTATGCAAATACGATGTAACGTTTGTGAATGTTTTGATGCGCAAATATTTATTTTTTGTTTTATTAACACATCAGCTGATTCCCACTAAGACAGGGTGGCCTGAAAAAGAAAAACTTTCATCATCATTCACTCCATCACTGTCTTGGCAGAGGGGTGCTTTACACTACAGTTATAAAAACTGCAACATTAACACCCCTCCTTCAGAGTGTAGACACTGTACTTCCCATCTCCAGGACTCAAGTCTGGCCTGCAAGTATATTGTAGGGAAATATAATGTAATAGCATTTACTTAGCCTAACAATACTACTTCGTTAACCTGTTGAACCTCGAGCAATCATGAAACGCACAAAAACATCGTAAAATATTGTATATACATGTATATGTTATGGTTTAATAACAAATAATGGGTCTGTGGGATTTCCATTTCTTTTTTGGTCTGAAATCCACACAAATAATGCTGATTCCATCTTAGACATTGCACTGTTTCTTACTTGTACACTTGCTTGGCTGAGGGAGGAGCAGTAGATGCTAGTACTGCCTTTATCTTTCCCTCATTTTTCATGATAGAGTGCACTGTGCTTTCATTTACGTTAAATAATTTTCCAATGGCAGAATTGCTCAAACAACCTGCTCTACACTTGTCTAGCAATTTCACCTTCTCCTCCAGGTTAATGACTTTCTTGGAGCATTTTCCTGTACTTTTTTCCCACATTTGTTTGATAAATATGATTGGGCAGCTAGGCATTCGCGAATGTTCAAAGCTCGCAAAAGTGCAGGGCTAGTGGTAGAGTGGAGAGTTCAGAAATTTTCTTCATTACCCCTCAAGGCAACATAGATCACATAACTGACATACATACATGCCCTGATGACTTTGAAAAAGAAATAGAAAATATGTCCACTCATGCAGCACCTAGAGTGGATTAATGGAATTCCTTATTTATGAAAGAGTGCAGAATACCTCTAGCATGAGCACTCAGTTTTCTTTAGAGGAAGAGTTTAGATATAGGCCTTAAAAAATGTGGATGTAGTTCTTTTGCATAAAGAAGGCAGTAAAACACTATCCAAAAATTACAGACCAGTAGCCCTAATGTCATGCATCATAAAAGTCTTTGAATGGGCGATGAGACATCAAATTACAAACTTTACAGAACTGCATAACCTACACAGCAAAACCAGTATAGATTTAGAGCAGAAAGATCATGCTTGTTACAGCTACTAAACCATTCTTGACAGACTTACAGAGGTGGATTTTGCAAAGACTTTTGATAAATGTAAACATTGAGTGATTACATATAAGTTGAGGGATTCTAGTATAACAGGGAAAGTAGGCAAATGTATTTTTAATTTTCTGACAAACAGAACACATTTAATAGTAGTTCAACAGGAAAATCCAGCATTAGCAAAGTAAATAGCTCAGTATCCCAAGGCATAGTCCTGGTGCCTTTACTGTTTTGTATCTTCATAGAGTACATAGATAAAATCACTCATCATGGTTTTGTATTATCATTTATAGATACTAAAATAAGCATGACAATCACCTCAGTAAGGGACACTAAAAAATTGTAGGATGATATAAACAGGATTTTTCATTGGGCAGTGGAGAATAACATGATATTCAGTAGTGACAATCTCCAATTGCTTAAATATGGAAAGAATGAAGAACTCAAGAGACACTGTATACAAAACACAAGGCCACCAAATAGAACAAAAGGAACATGTGATTTGGGTGTAATATTGTCAGCTGA